>NC_141913.1:48077954-48380984 GCF_057802395.1 Ceratotherium simum simum
CTGCCCTAGAGCTGTTCCCATATCTCACAAGGTCTTGATGCCAGCAGCCCAGATGAAAACAATATGGAATCATTTCTTCCGACTTTCCTGCTTCCCTGAGGACAGATTATTTGTGTATCTTAAAATAGCCATGTCTCCAAATTGCTCATCAACAGGAAACTTTGAATTTGCACATTCCCAAAATACTGTAACTCAATCAATAATCCTTCAGCTCTAAAATTCAGAGTATCTGTATAGCATCCCCTCAACTATCAAGCAATTATACCTCCTCCCTTTAAAAGTTTCTCTAGTTCATTTATTCATGTGGCTTCTTCCTGAACAGACACTAAAAGTCATGAGCACCCTAACAGGAAAAGGTTGCAGAAGGTTCTTCTGCTTCTCTTCTCCCCATAGGGCTAGTCGTGTTGTTCCTAACTATTTAGGAGTTAAATGTAACTTTTTTCTCAGTCCTAAAATCAGCGCCAGCTTCCACTTCTCACCATCAATCCAAGACCCCTAGTCGGTCTACATAGCTTAGAGGAAATTGGTAGCACTTGATATTTTAGCAGCAGTATAGTCGTGCTATCGCAGTGAAGGTAAAGGAGAATGATCACATTCCCTACTCCCAATTCCAATTTATTCCTGCCTTTCCATAGTCAAAAAGTAACCTTGGTAATCACTGATCTCCTTCTTGTGATACTGCTTTCATGTGTTTTTCTTTTCCCAATAACAAATAACCTTCATTGGATTTATTAGGTGAAATTTGGCAATTATATCTTTAATCTGTACAATAGAGATGGTAAAGTGAATTTGCATCCTAATGTAGAAGGGAAAAAAGCAGTTAAACAAAGCAACTCATGTCAACTAGAGCTGCTTACATTTTCACAAATTTTGTGAAATCAGTATTCATTTGGAAACTGACTTCTAAAACACTTCATAATAATGATAAGTCCTTTTCTAATCATATTTTAAACTACTGAAACATCTCAAAATTCCTCAGACATAATATTTATAGAAAATATTATGATGTAAATGTAAGGCATAATATTTTTAATATGAACTCTTGTTGTTTAAATAGTATGCAGAGACTAGAAGGAGTCAATACTTCCACTAAGAAGCACTATAGTATTAATATATGAATATTTTATGCTTGTGTCTTATGCAAAGACCTAAAGGAGAAAAAAAATCAACAAACTAAATTAAGCAATGATCTTGCAAAGGTCTTTTATTGAGTGTGAGAAAGACTTGATGATTTATTATTAGTTCTCTAGATGTGTTCTGTCAACCATTCACCATTAACTTCCCCAAAACATCACCAGAAAAACCTGTTGAATTAGCAAAGCTATGTTTATTAGGCTTGCTTCAGTAAGGGAGCACACCACGTTGACCGTCTTAGAAGTCTCTCAGAAAGGGGATGGTGAGAGAGGATATTTACAGGGTTATAGGTTCAGGCTGAGTGATTTCAAGGTGGGTCTCATCAGGCGGATAATTGGTTGGGACTGAATAGAGTTTATGACATAAGAGCTTTGCATTTTTGGCACAAAAAAGTAGGTATTGTGGACTAAGCTATTAGTATTGAAAAGTAAGTTACTTTAGTTGGTTTATAGTCTTATCTTCCAAGAATATATATTTCCTGGAGAAAGTATTTAAGTTGCTCAGCCTAGTCCCAGTGACTAGAAAGTCAGAAAAGCATGCACTGTCCCAGAATTGCTTAGCCTAGGAACAGGAAAGTCTATTCATTCTCAGAATTTCTTATCACAGGACAAAAAAAATATGTTAGCTACAGTTCTCAATTCTGCCTCTAAAACTCCTGTTCTTCAATAAAATTCTCTCATTATAAAGAATAAAAAACAGCAAAAACAACAACTTGATGTCCAGCTAATTAAGCTATTGGACCAATGTCATGCAACACCGGAGTCAGTACTGAGCCATAACTCCTATTTCCCAGTGCAGTGTTCTTTCTTTTTACACAGAAGAAATTGAGTTTTATTCTAATTTTAGTTAAAAGTTTAATCTAATTGTAACTAAAATACAAGGTAATTATAACTTAAGCTAGAAAACGAACATCCACTTATCATCCAGAGGCTGAGGTTTGAATTTCTTATCCTGAATATCTGATACAAGAACTTAAGCAATTATTATAAAGGATTTCAGAAAATTCTGCAAAAATCTCAAAGAAAAAATAAAGCTCTAAAAGCGTGTGGACTTATATGTGCAAATGTACACGTGGTTGAAGGAATACTGTAATAGTGAAGATACAGATGTGTATTATAACCTAGCAAATGGAACTTTTCTAGGCCAGCCCTTAAATCCAGAATCATCATTAGTCTCTGACAGGCCTTGGTGGGAATTAGGAATAGACCTCTTCTTCAGGTAGATTCAGCCCATCAAGTTTCCCAATTTAGGGTACTTAGCAACATCTGACTCCTTGACTGGGCACTCTCATATAGGACACAGTCTGCACAATATATGTGGGGCCCCTACTTAAATCAATAACTCCCAGCCCTCCCAAGTCCACTTGTTGCAAAGCATACTTACCAGAGGAAAACATGTAGATGGACTGAAAACATACTGTCAGTGTTCCTATGCTATTTTTAGAATTTGAATACATTTTTAATTTCACTATTTATGTATGTGTGTGGTATAAAGCCTTTGTAAGAGGTTTGCATCAGCTCTTATTTTATGTATTTACATAGGCTTGCTGGTATATTGTAAGACATACTATCTCGAATTCTAGAGACTATAAACTACAAATGTTCTAATCTACTTTCTAGCTCCTGGTCCCATGCAAGTCCTATTATAAAGCCATGTGAAAAGTGAACATTCAGAAGCAAAACTATTGGAAGGAAGCAAATTAATACACATCTGTTGGGCTTGTTGGAATCTAAAATCATAGTAAAATTCTGATACACCTGAAGTTAGTCATTTGCCTTTTATGAGGCAATCAAAATTCAAGATTCTATATACACATCATTTGGATTTCTTTAATTTCTCTTTATTACAACTGGAAATGAATTATAAGAGAATTCAGCTTTAATGCACCTGTATTGCTTATTATCATTTTATAGATAATCTCCCCAGATGTTAACATCATCCATCCATGTGGTGTCAAAAATATTCAAATGACTTTCAGTCCAGCAACTAAAATAAAACATATCACATACTCAAAATTGTAATCTCCTGAAGAGCAAAGAATTTGTATTTCTTGGCTTCCAGAACGTGAAACAGCAGCTTTATGTAGAATTGATTCTGTGGCTACAGAGAATGCAGATATGATTTGAGGGAGAAATGTTCAATATTCTATGACAAAATGTTCAGACATATAATTTTTTCAGTTTCCTCTTTTATATACAGCTATAAGATTGTCCATCAACCAATGACAAAATGTTATCACTACCATTCAATTTACCTGTAAAGTGAATCACAGGTCAGCTTGTGAGTATAATCTAAATAAATCAATATTTGGCTCTTTGAGGATGAGGAATGGCATGCTAAATAATAATATTTCAGCAGGCAGTCCTTTGCTACAAGTATGCACTTTGTCATTTCAATGGCTATTTGATTTGAGAGAATAGAATCAAGAAATCTCTGGATTCTAATTTAAGAAATTCAACAGAGAAGTTCAGAATGATGGTTAAAGCAACAGAGCTTCCCAAAGCTTTTTGATTTAGATCTGCTACCAACTCTTTATTTGAATTGGAAAACTGTCTTCTCTGAAATTGGTTGAAAGAAATTGGGGAAGATTAATACAGAGATTCTAGGTAGAAAAAAGTGTATTTTCATTCCAGAGACAAGATAAATAAGTTTGTGCTTTGAAATGCACATAAAAAGTAAATGATGAACAGAAAAAGAGGGAGGAAAGACATTGCATTTTTATCTCTCCTGCTAATCATAACAAAAAGCCCTGGACAAAAATATGTAAACGACCTATCAGAAGACTCCGATAATTGGAGAAAACAAAGCAGATTGGCCAGTGAGCTCAGGACTTGAGTAATAACACAGTGATGAATTCCCTGAGATCTTTACGTGCCTCTTGTATCCCAGCCTGAGTGCTAGCGAAGCTCGCAGCCTGGAAATGCCAACCAGCACAGACCTAAGAAAGTCAAGAAAAGCCCACTCTATCTGGCCAAGGACCAGGAAAAGGGCAGCCCAGTAGTCTACTTCCTTCTGTTCCTTTTGTTCTTGAGACAAACACCATGAAAAAAGTAATGCTCACCTCCTACCCCAGTAGGCACTGAATTAACAGAACTGTCAACAATCCAACTCCCCAGCCAGCGCTGAGGAGATGGTGGGATGGAGTCCTGTCTTCCCAGTGAGGCAGACCAGAAGAGCACTGCAGAGGCCTTATAAACCAAACTGACATTTGAACCACAGCCCGCACAAAGGAACCAGGACTTCTGATCCTAACAGGTTGACTACCTGCTCAAATAGAAGACTTCAGTAGAAACCAGAGTCTTATAACACACTAGCCAAAATGTCCAGGATACAGTCCAAAACTACTTGTCACATGAAAAAACAGAAAAATCTCAAGTCATCCAAGCAACTACAGTCAACAGATGCCAACAGTCAGATCACATGGATGTTGAAATTGTCAAATAAGTATTTTAAAGCAGCTATTATAAAACTGCTCCAATGCAACTACGAATATCCTTAAAATACAGATGAAAAATTAGAAAATTACAGCAAAGAAATAAAAGATGTAAAGAAGAACCAATTAGAAGTCTAGAACTGAAAATACAATAACTAAGAACAAAGAAACTTATAGCAGAATGACTGACAGGAAAGAAGGAATGAACTTGAAGATAGAAATGATCCAATGTGAACAACAGATTTGAAAAATTGTAACTAATACAATGTGAAATAAATAACAATATCCTACCACACGTGCACTGGATTGGTGAAATATAAGAAGCTTAACTGAGTTAAGGGTATAGAGTAATAAAGTCTCTAATTTACTGCTGATGGAAGGTAAATACGTAAAACCAATTTGGAAAGCACTTTAGCAACATCTGATGGTGACAACGTGAACATAACTCCACCTTAGAAATATAGCATTTCTAAGATTCCATTCTACAAAAATTCTACCCCATGTGCCCAGAGAAGTGTATTAAGTTGTTTATTGGAGATTGTTTGTAAAAGTGAAAATTTTGAAGCATTGTTTATTAATTGAAGAGATATATTTTAGAACATTCAAATATTACTTCAAGACCGGCCCCGTGGCTTAGCGGTTAAGTGCGCGCGCTCCGCTGCTGGCGGCCCGGGTTCGGATCCCCGGCACGCACCGACGCACCGCTTCTCCCGTCATGCTGAGACCGTGTCCCACATACAGCAACCAAAAGGATGTGCAGCTATGACATACAACTATCTACTGGGGCTTTGGGGGAAAAAAAATAGATAAAAAAAAATTAAAAAAACAAAACAAAAAAACAAATATTACTTCAATACAGAGTAACTAAAATGAATTGGTTATATTTCCAAATACCAACATTTAATTTAAGGGTGAGTGAAAAAAATGCAAATTAAGTAACATTTCAGGGTATGAAAGGTTTGTTGCTATTTACTATTAATGTAAAAAATTCTTAAATGATACTACACATTCATTATGAACATATAAAGATGTAGTAATGTATAAAAACATTTGACTGTGATAACTTAGTTATAATGAAGCTGAACACATTTGAGAAGGGTTCTAAAATGCACTTCAAGAATTATGACTTTTTTTATTTTGGAAATATCTGAATTAATTATAATATTAATATTTCATTAAGTTTGGTAGTCCATAAATGTTTGTCATATCACTCTTTTACTTTCTATACTTTTTATAACAGAGAGTTTAATACACAGTGTTTAAAATAGTTTATTTTTCTAAAAGCATAGCTGCTCCTGCGAGTCTCCACACGAACAACATCTGGACCCTGCCTTTTCTGTGTTCCTCAGTCTCATCTCATCCCCCTCACATGGACTTCTGGCTCATTTACCGTCAAGAAGCCCTGAGTTTCATTAGAAATAGCTTTATTCAATTTAGCTCCTTCACTTCCAAGTAACAGCCATCATATGCGATTTCCAGGAAGACGAAAACCCCAGCTAATGAGAAACTGATATCCAAGAAGAGAGCAGCATCGCTTACTTTCTCTGTCACTTAGAGTATTCTTATTTTGATTTAGAATGAAATATTTTGTTAAGACAGCATAAGGTAGAAATGTAGACATTGTCAGGAGAAGCTAAAGGTCAGTTCAAATAAAAAGATGACCTAATGGCAGAGTAAATTTTAACAAGTATTTTAGGATATAATGATATGAATTATAATAAAAATAATAGGTATTGTTTATTGATTTTACTATAGCTAGGTATAATGCAAAATAATTTACAATGTATATCTCACATATGAGACTGAATATGCAAACGAACAATGGCCAGAGCACTTATTAAAATAGAACTCTGACCCTTTCTGACTCACAATCTGAAGCAACAAGTCCAGGAAGCCAAACCATAATCTATGTGGCAATCGTCTCAAATGGTCAGGATTTAACAACTGCCAGCTTCCCTAATCTTTACCTCTGCTTCCAACCTAGGACCAAACAGAGAAAGCTAAACATGCTCCCCTCACCACATAGGATGCCCACTTCTCGTTAGCTTGCCGCCACCTTTCCCAGGCAGCAACATCCAATCAGGGCACACCGACAATCTTCCCTTTTTCCGCTAGAAAGCTTTTACATTCTTCTGCCTGCCGTCCAGTCTCTGCCAAATCCAAATAATAGTTTCTGACTCCCTTGCTATAGCAACCTCTGAATAAATAGCCCTTGCTTGTTCTCATTTGGGTGGTCTTCATTTATTTCCACATGTATGTTACCAAATTTACTCCTCCTAAGAACCTTATGAAGAAAGACCTTATTGCTCCCCTTTGAGGAAAATGAGGCAAAGGGAAGTTTATGTAACTTGCCAAAGGTAACACACAAAAAGTTAATTGTGGAGCTGTGATTTGAACCTAGAAAGTATGATTCCAGAGCCTGTACTCTTAACAGTAGGAAGACGATATTACCCTATCTTACATAAAATTAACCATGCCAATCAGGAGGGAGAAAGCTGTGTGACAGTGATGTACAGCCTCTAAAATCTCAATAGTTTAACATGACAAAGGATTAGTCTTTGCTCATGCTCCATAAACATTGCCTGTCATTTGAGAGCTCTGCTCCATGTCTTTCCACCTGAAACCAGGCTGATCGGGCAGCCATCATTGATGGCAGAGGCAAAGAGAAAGCAAGGCCATTGCACACTGGCTCTTAAGCCTTCCACCTGGAAGTAACACCCATCACTTCTGCTCAGGTTGTCACTGGTCAAAGCATGCCACATATTCACCTAATTTTAAGGTGCAGGAAGTACAATCTTCCCATGTACATGGGAAGAGGAATGATTAATTCAGCTACTGAACAAAATAATGCAAACAGTCTTTGTTGTTGAAATCCCTTAATTGTGTTATAAATGAAAAGTTCTCTGACCCCTCTTCAAAGTAAAGATCACTTGAATAGTAAAAATACAAATATTATCTCTTTCTTTAATTCTCAATGTACTTAAGTTTCAATCACATGTGGGGATTTTCAGTAAAGTGGATTTGGTTCGTTTAAAGAGTCCCTTTGACTCTGAATGTGAATAGATCTATAAATATATATCAACACCACAGAAATTCATACAATGGTTATAAACCTCACAATAGGTAGTGTTTATATACATCCAGCGTTGGCTGGTTCCTGACAGTGGTTTCTGATGTATCAATATCATAACTAGTGATAAAAATGGAATTCCTTCTGGAGCTTCTTTTTATCTTGGGTGATTTAGTTGAGAAAATTATTTTATTATTTTCTCAAATAAACAGTATAGTTTACTGAAGAAAAAAATGTTGATAGGTAAAAAATTAAGGAAAGAAAAAAACATTGCGCATGATTATACTACACCAAGGTAATAGCTATTACTATTGTCTGGTTGCTGTGTAAACTTTAGACTTATTCTTCCCTGCATCAGCACAATGCTGTCACATAGTAGACCTTGAGTAGATTTTGAATGAATGAATAGGTGAATGTGCATATTAATCTTTAAATATATATATTTCAATAAAAATGGGAAGATACTCTTTAAAACATTACTCTTTTCCAGTAGGATCTATAAATTTTAATATGTGTTATGAAAAATATACAATGAATTGCTGTTAAAAATAAACAAAAGATGGGTCTTTAGACAATTTAATTTGGGATATTACATCACCAATTTGAATATTTAATGATTATTTATATATCAAAGCTTCTAAAGTAGTCCTATATTAAAGAAACTTGCTTCAACTTGGTGAACTCAGGATTTCCCAACCTTATTGAATAGATTTTTTTTTCTGCATATCAGTTTATTCTAGAAATACAAATCGTTTCCTCTCTTACATCCATAACGATCTTGTCCTATCCATGACCCTGAAATAGGCAACTTTATACCTTCTTTGACCTCTTGTACCCTGTAGCCACTGCTTGTTGGATCAACTATGAACTACTGATCCAAGATGGGCAAATCAGACACTCTATTCCAAATTATGAGAATTTGGACAGACAGTCATTTGGAAAACAAGTGGAAAAACTTGGGGGCTGAGACCACTGTTTAAGAACAAAACGTAAGTAGATAAATGAACTGAAAAACTGAGTAGCGAGAGAGTGAATAATAAAGCAGATTCACAATGAGAAGCAAAGGCAAAGAGACAATCAACTATTTAGAGAGAGAAAGAAAGAGAGAGAAATGGAGAGTAGTTACCTGACAACAACCCAATTCCCCTGAGCCTAATATTACATTCACAACTGAACTAAGATTTCCTTATATTTTTCTATTAAACATAATTTTTACTCAAGCTTGTCTTCATCAGTAGTTAAACACAGCTACTGCCATCATTCTTAAGGAGCGCATAGTAGTATACTTGGAAGCACCATAATTCTTTTCAGCCATCTCATATGTTTGAACATTCAGGTGGTTTCCAACATACCTCCTCATTCTAGACCAGTTCAGTTAAAAAAGACCTAAACTCTTAGGCCACTTGTCTCTCAAACCTCTGTGCCTCTTCCTTTTTCTCTTTCTCTATTCCAGTCAAGATGCGGCGGTTTGATCTTTGCTGCCTTTGTCCGCCCTACCTTGTGCAGCAAGCCTCAAGCACTAGTTGTCAAGGGAAAATAGAGTCTTATGGATGTACCTGTATTCTCTGAGATTGCCAGGCTGAGTTCTGATATGCTAAAGAATATCCCCACTCTCTTGACAAGCCGGGTTTTCAAGCTTACTGTCCTGCTGCCAATTTAAACAAACAAACAATCTCATTTGACAGTCAAAGCTATAAAATGACTTCTTTGTTTTAGAGAGTATTTATTGAAGCCCAGAAAGTCATTTCGGCAAAGGGGATAGAGAGTGGGGAGAATGAAGCCTCTAGAGCAATGATATTTACATGACATGGAAATATATCTGAAAATGTTTTTAAGTACTATTCTATTATACATACTTAATTATAGGTTTGAAGTAACATATTTAGACAAAAGCACAAAACAAGTATGAGAAAATGAAAAGAAAGAATAGGAAAATATAAAGTGCCAAGAAAAAGCAGGCAAACAGCTAAAATAAGACTATGTTCAAAATAGAATAACCTGTAGTAAAAATAAAATAAAATAAAACTTTGTAGGGGAAATACTGTACAGAGGGATATCTTATTAGCAAGGATCTGAATATTTAAGATACACTGACATACAGCTTTACCACTGATATTCAAGTGTTTTTAAATGCAGAAAGAATAAGTTAATGGGACCTGATATTCTTTACAACAGAATAGAGATATAAATCCTAATCCTTTGTCAACTTGAAAATTTTCACAGATAAAAGCCAAGAAAGGTTTTGAAAGCAAGGAACACAACCCCAGGTTACAGTCACATTGTCTTCCAGTAAGACATATGTGCATGCTTTTGGAAAGTAACATTTTATCTTCTATCATCATGAAAGTGTCAAGAGACCTTTCTTAAAAAGATGCTGAAACTCTGGCAGGCATTAGAATGAGATACTTAAAGACCCACGCTGCTACTGTATTTTGCCTCCTTCAATCTTTCATGTGCAGCTCCCAGAGTGTATTTTTCAGTATTTTGTGACCTGTTTTTGTATCAACGTGAGCTAGTAACTCCTCTGGATAATGTTAGATTCAAAATAAATTCAACCTCGTGCAGCCCATTGATGCTACAGCTCATTTACAACTTGGCCAGCCTTCTTTTCTGCTGTGTAGCTTTTTATAAACGCAGGGGCAGGTGAAAACCTAAAAAGGTGAGGGTGTGCAGGAATAATAAATTATCTTCTGTTGTTTTCTCCTGATTCCAAAGAAGGCATTGCACTGAAGTTCATCTGAGTTAAAGAAGAACCACTAGGTTGGTGCTTAACTTTATTACTGATGTACTGGGTAGCTTTAGCTACTTTGTTACTTAAGCCAATTTATTTATTAATTCATTCACTCATTCGTTCATTTGTTCATTTATTCATTCATTTACTTACTTATTTAATTTTATTTCCTAAGTAGAGTTGGAAAATATCACAATATTCTTTATCAGCCAAACGTCTAAGGCAGGTAAAGATCTCCAAAATTATAGATAATCAGAGATGGCAGTCTCCAGAATCTGAAATTTGGAGTTGAAAATGTGTTCTCTAAGTTCCTTACATGTTTACTGAATTGAGCAAGAGCTTACCTCCCTTCCTCAAACCCGATAATTTCTTTACATCTGAAACATCCTTAACATTTTAGTGTAAGACTCATTGACTCATATTAGTTTCACTTCCAGGATGGCATTTTGTAGGATGCTATATAAATATTAACTATTCATATTTTTAAATATCTGACACAATGTCTACCTCATACACTACAGTTAAGGCATGAAGAAAGAAAGAATGCTCTTGCAGGATTAGAATTTAAGTGCAATTTAAAACCTGGGTCTAAATTTAGAGGGATGTCCATATTTTAAAGGATCTGAAATTAGAAATCCAAAATAATGCAACAATTCTCAGTTCAAGTAATTAAATCGTCAAAGCACACATGCTGAGCTTTAATTTCTGACCTTCCTGGTTTGGGTTCTAAAGAGGAGGTAGCTGAAGGAGACAAAGGCTCACGGCTTTTTGGTATCCATGACCTGGCGTATTTCTGCCAAATTCAGAATGCTGTAAGAATGATAGAACGGGTTTGGTAATTCTAATTCCAGTAGATCTATGGCAGAGATTCCAGCTCAACACTAATTTGGGGGAATATTTTAGAATTTGTAAGAGATTAGAAATATAGGCATGAAATTGGATTTATGGGCTTCTAAATTCCCTTATAAAATCTAAAATTTGAGTCAGTTTTATTATTACGGTTTTTGACTCAATATAAATTACATTAACTTAACCATTAACATTTATGCTATAGGTGGAGCCAAAATGTGGGAATGAAATAATGCAAATGCAATATTAAAATAAAATAAAACTCACAGATCAGTCTTACAAATGCAAGTTTAATTAAGACAATAAATCAGAGTAATGGATTAGATTTTTACCTCTATAGGTAACTTTCAATATGGCTTTATTTTCTAGCCTAGTTGAAGAATTAGACGCCAAAAATATTAATAGACTGTTGATTTACTTTTCAAGTAAAATTTAACTTTCCTTATTTAAAAAAATAAAGTAAAATAAATTAAGAGTTCAGAATCATTTGTTGAAGATATCTGGTTAGATTTTAAATTACTCTTTCCATACAGTTCAATACATGTTAAGACATCATTTAATTGGTATAAATTATTGCCCTTATTTATTTTATCTTTTTTATTTTTTGTTATCTCACAATTAGACTTAGTTTTCTACAGTAAAATGTCAAGGAAAACTGATTTTAACTTAATTTTGGGCCTGCATACTCAGAAATATATTTATTTCAAGTGATGTGCAGGATAATCTAAAAGTCATCAGCATACCCAAGGTCTTCTAGGTTTTTTTCTATGTTAGCTCCCAAGAGTTTTACAGTGAGTGTTTTACATTTAGGTTTGTGATTGAGTTAATTTTTCTAAAGAGCATAGGGTCTGTGTCTACATTGATTTTTTTGCATGTGGTTGTTCAGTTGGTCTAGCACCTTCTGTTGAAGAGACTATATTTGCTCCATTGTATCCTCTTTGTATCTTTTTCAAAAATCAGTTGACTGTGTTGAAGTGTGGGTATAGTTCTGGGCCCTCTGTTCTGTTCCATTGCTTGTTACATATGTTTTTCTGCCAGTACCTTGCTGCCTCGATTACTGCAACTTTTTGGTAAGTCTTGTAGTTGAGTAGTGCAAAACTTTTGCAAATAACATATAGCTACAATCAAAGAATACCTATGTGCCATTTTTATTACTTGGAAGAATCAATATTATAAAGTTGCCTATTCTTATGAAATTAATCTATAGAGTCATTGCCATTCCAATTACACTCTCAACAGCTTTTTATTGAAATTGCCAATTTGAATTAAAAATGTATGTGGAAATGAAAATGCATGAATATAGATCAAGAATATCTTAACAAACTTTAAGAAGAGGGATAAGATGATGGGCCTTAATGTATCATGTATAATATTGACATTATAAAGCCATAGCTATTAAGACAGTGTGATATTGGCAAAATTATTTACAAGCAGATCTTTATATGTATATACACTCGTTTTATAGAAAAAATGACTGTTAAATAGTGAAGAAACTTTATTTTCCCAATAAATGGTGCTGAGTCAATTAGATAAACCAAATAGGAACAAAATTGATCTTGATCTCTACACCACACTCAAAATTCAGCTCAAGGTGGCTTATTGATCTTAACATGAATGCTATAACAATAAACCCTTTAGAAAAACAAGGAGACTATCTTCATGGTTTTGGAGTAAGGAACAAGTTCATACACAATTACAATTGACGAATTAGACTACATAGTGACAAAAGACATATTCAGAAGAGATTTAACAAAACCTCCTACAAACAACAAAAAAATACAGAAAACAACTTTTTAATAAATAGGCATTAGACTAAGTGAGATAGTTCAAAAAAGGATATATACATGCCAATAATTGAATGAGAAGTGCTCAACAAATTATTTTTGTATATTGACTTTGAATATAGCATATTTGCTAAACAAACTTATAAATACTAATAATTTTCTTATTATTTCCTATTTTTTTACACACAATCATGATGCTTTATGGCAGTTTTCTTTCTTTTTAATTTATATACATTTCTTTCTTTCTTTTTTAAATTGCCTTATTGTACTGGCTAGAAGCTCTAGTACAACGTTTAATATAAGTGATAACGGTGGGCCTTCTTGTCTCACTTCCAACCTCAAGGGTAAAGGTTTTCTGTATGTCACCACTAAGTATGATTATTGTAGCTTTTCCTTATAAAATTAAAGAAGTTCCCTTTCATTCCTGGCTTGCTAGTGGGTATTTTTAAATCACAAATTGGTGTCGAGTATTGTCCTATGCTATTTTTGCACCTACAGAATTGACTATATGGTATTTTTACACTTTAATATGATAAGTTACATCAATTGATTTTTAAATGATAAACTACATTTTCTTTTCTAGAATGAACTCCACTTGCTTGTGATATATTATACTTTTTGTATATAATGGATTTGGTTTCTTAATGTTGTTTTTAGAATTTTTGTGTCTACATTCATATTTTAGTAGACAACCATCCTGGATCACAAAATGTGGAGAGAAGAGTGGGAATGGATGTGTAAGCTGAACACCACTGATGAAAATGAATTACAAGTGCATGTCCTTCCAATCTGACTCCAATGGTTTCATCTCTAAACGAAAGAGACATCATCATTATATAAATATATGTAAATAGAAAGAACTCTTTCACGTAACTCCATCTAACTGACTCTTGCATTATAAGTAATTTGTCCATGGAGCCAAACAAACTATTATCAGTTTTGGGATTCTCATGAGGTTTTCTTCCTCCCCTTTTTTGTGGAATTAAATTGTTTTGCTATGGTATTTGACCATAAGATCCCAGGTCTTTGTACCAATTGTTTCCAGAGAGGAGGGAAAAAATCAGTTCTTATAGTTTCATTATGATTATAAGAGGCATAACAAACTTTATAACGTTAACCAATACATGGTATAGGAGAGGAAGAAATATTCCTCTACTTTCTAGGTTCTTCTGGCTGGTCTAAGAATTAAATTGACATGAGACAGAATAACAGGAGAAAATCAAACAAATTTAATAACATGTATACATGGGAGAAACCCAAGAAAACCAAGTAACTTGCCAAAATGGCTGAAATCACCACCTTAAATACCATCTTCAGCCAAAGACAAAGGAGGATATTGGGGGTAGTGGTTTGGGACTTCCAAGGGGAGGAAGGCAATTCACATTGAGAAGGAAAATTGAATGTTTGGTAAACAAATGTTTGCTACGCCTTGCAAAGACAATGAGACATGGAGAGGACTTTGATCAAATGGGGCTTGCTAGGTTCCTCCCTGTCTACCACACCTAGTTCATTTTATACTATCATTATCTATGGTGATAGCTCCTTCCTGAAACAGGCCTTTTGTCTTAAATTCTTGTAGGCAGTTAGGGAGAAGGTCAAAGTTTCTTCTTGAGTTTTTTGCTCTTAAAAATAGTCAAGTCAAAGAAATACGTTTTGGGGTAGCAAATTCTGTTCCCCTACAATAGATTTCAATTGACTTTCCTTTTCTCAGTAGCTTTTAAGAAATTATGTCGTACTAAACTACCTAAAAACCTACACAATCTTATTTCCTGCTATTCCTCTTCATGTGCCTTAAACTAAGCTGAATTTTTACTCTACTTACATTCTTACCACTATTTCTCTTTTGTCTGTGCTATTTCCTCTACTCTGAAATGTCGACTCTATTCACTGCATATCTATATTTTATCCATTAGTTAAAGTCTAGAACCTCCAGGAAGCCTTTTCTAGCTTGGAGTTTATATGCCTTTGAATATCCATAACAATTAATTGTCCATGTACCTGGCACAGAGCTAGATCCTGGACTTAATCTCTGAACAACATGGGCAATTTCCCCATCTTCCATACAGTTTGTCATAAAACAAATATTAAACAAATTATTGTATCAATAATTACTTCAACTCCACTAGAAATAAATATCTGTGATATTTACTTTGATTGCTATTTCAACATGTGGAGATTTTGATTGTTTTCATTTTGTGATTATCCTAAAGGCTTAACTTCTACTAAAAGTGTGAATTTTTTTCTGAGAATCCTTTGGTTTTGTTTATGTGTTTTATCATTTCGTTTAAAAAAAATCCATGTGCTTTTTGTACCTCTATTGTTATTTTTCTGCTTTATTTTCCTCTAAGCTATGCTTTTCATATTTGTGTGTATGTATTGAGGATGGCATTCTTCAAAAATTATTTCTTTATGATTACATCATTGTACTGTCCTAAGTTATTCAGGTAGTTCTTTGGAATCTTTTCTCCCTAAAAGAGGTTCATATATCTCACCAATAGCTATTGTGGGAGACCAAAAATTGGCCACCCTGAAATATATCTCTTTACCTTGATTATTTTCTCTGATGGACATTTGACCTCCCCCACTAACGGCCTAAAGAAATTTAATTCTGGGTATGGACAGACTGACAGGGTCTTCTCTAAGTCCATTCTTATCAAAGTTCTGTTTACCAAATATTTACATTTGTAAAGCTATCTCCCTCTCTGTACTGAGAAGTGGAGCGGATGGGCTTGTCTCTGGAAACTCTTAAAGTACAGAAGAAAAGGACTTAAATCTACATACTCTTGATTACTGTGATTTCTGTCTCTCTGGCCACATTCTCCATAGGTGGCCCTGCAAAGAATTGTCTGACAAACATTTACATTTCCCTCTCCATGTAAATTGTCTTCTTCCCATCTGAAATTCCAAATCCCCCACCCCCAATATCCTCCTTTGTCTTTAGCTGAAGATAGTATTTAAGATGAAAATCTCTGCCATGTTGTTGAGAAACTCAGTTTCCCTGGTTTCTCCCATGTATACATGTTATTAAACTTAGTACTATTTTCTCCTGCTAACCTGTCTTTTTAATTATTTGGCCAGCCACGAGAACCTTAAGGGAAAGGGCAGAGGGGGATTCTCCCTCTTCCCCAACACTATGTTTCAAGAAATCTCAAATTTTAGAGTTATTTTCATTTAAAATCTGGTGATTATATATTTACCTTCTAGTTCTAAGATGATTTCAAAAATAAGTATGGTGCTATACTATCATCTAAGGTCATAGAATATTGGTTCTATTTTTTGTGGGTTGACAAATTTTATCTGCTTCAAATCCAATTTTTGTATTATTTCTATTACAAATGTCTTTTCTTAGTATCAACTTATTATCCTGTGAAACTGATTCTTTCTACAGCTAGGATAGCCTTTATTTGTCAATGTGCTTTCTTTTCAAGTCAAAATTTCACATTGCAGATGGATTTCTGAACAATGCAAATAACATTTTTTTGCCTTAGCCAACTTTTCTCAAATTGTTAATATGAATTAGAGAATGGATTTCTGTGTGGAAAGCTAACTATTAGGAGCAACGAAGAAAAGCAAGGTTGGCCATTGAAGTAGCTAGAGCCTCACAGAGGCATGTGGATAGGAATTTAATGCTATGAGGAAAAAATTTTAAACTAATCAAATAAGATAGAACACTGACACTTTTCAGCAGAGAAAGAAACTGTATGAGAAAAAAACGAAGTGAAGATGACTAAATAGCTCAGTCGCTTACTTGGAAATCTATTTATTCATGTGGAGAAAGGTAATTTTTAAGTGAGAATGTGTATCAGAAAGCACTTCCCCTTAAAGGGGTCCCCAAAGTGTTTAATATTTACTCATATTAATAAACAAATTTGGTTGAAAAGTAGCAGCAATTGTTCAGCTGCTAGAATTATACTGGATGAAGAGAAGAGGAGAAATTATTTAACTAGAACAAATAGATAACAATAAAATAGTCATAAAATTAGGATTAAAAATGCCTATGCACAATGTGTTCACACGAACAGAGATGTTATAGAAAAGAGAGAAAATGCAAAGTTAATCTAAAAAAGTAATTAGAAAAGACTATTTCTAAAGTATTTTTTTCTGAACTCAAGAAATAAGTATGGGTAAAAGGATGATCCCTTTAATGCAGGATTTCTTAACACAGCACTGTTGACATTTTGGGCCAGTTAATCCTTTGTGGCGAGGGACTGTCCTGTGCACTGTGGGATGGTTAGCATCATCCCTGATCTCTACCCATTAAATGCTAGTAGCATCCCCAGCCTCCAAGTTGTGATAACCAAATGTCTCCAGACATTGCCAAATGGTCCCTCGGATGGGATCGGGAGAGGTAAAATTGCTCATGCTTGAGAACTATTGCTTTAATGCAATATTCAAATTAAAAAAAAATCAAAACAAACCAGCTTCCTTTTTCACAGTATTGATTTTACTTAAAACAAACAAACAAAAAACTCAGATGTTGTCTGTAGTTTTAAAGCCTACCAGGGAGATATTATCCTTTATCTGTGGCACAGCTATTGAAGCTGGAGTCCAAGTGTTAACCATTCAATGTATATTTTCCAAATTTGAAAGAGTTGATAGCCGTGTTAATGAATCCTATGCTGTTTGTCTTTAACAGCTGCAGCGAAGACAAATGTCTCAGCAATCCAGTGTTAAGGAAATTTGTCTACTTAGAATTACCCCTATTATCTTGTTTAAAAAGTTCCTATTGGAAACAACAGCTAAAAAAAAATAAAAATAAAAGGTAAAACAAAAAACGAAAAAAACTGCTAAAGTTTCCTGGAGATTCTCAGCACAGGTGACGACAGCTTTTGTTGTTCTGTTCTTGGCTGTCAGATTTATCTCAGTGCCCTTCCTCTGTGAGGTGGGATCTTCCAAATATTCTGGCTTCAATCTTGTCCCAGAACCAGCTGCTCCGTAGACCTGTTAAGAACCAATTCAGATGTTGCAATAAAACAGGTTTTGTCCTGTTCAATCTAGCCATTCTTCTCAGTGGCCTGCACTGAATGTGTAGGGCAGTTGTTTCTTTAGACTTTTTTGATCAATCATGCACCATTATAAATTTGTAAGACTTTTTAATTCACCCCCATATATAAATAGTTACTTATAAATTATGTACTATTGATGCAAATAATCCATAATCAATCTATAAGTCAAAATTGGGGTGAGTTTATTATGAACCAAGTTTGAGGACTATAGCCTGGGCCCTTCTTCCCCCAAGGAAGGAAGGGCACCAAAGAAGTGGGGTGGACAGGGTGGTTATATACCATCTTGGAACAAAGAGCATACATCACATATGACAGAAATATCTCTTGTACTACTGTCCTGAGAAGCTTAGCTGGCACAGCAGGTCATTGGTCAGCAGGTCAGTGGTCACAGGGTGAGCACAGCAGGTCAGTAATTAATCCTTAGTTCCCAGGAAGAGATGCTTATCCTTCAACAAATGCCGATATGGGAGGAAGTTACATGCCTATCATAAAGGACATCATTTTTGTCTTTGGGACATAGTAGACGTTTAAAGTAGATGTACAATGCATGCTCAACAGGCCACTCTAGGCCCTTTTAGAAAAACAAGGTCAGGCTGAATTAGTTTTAAATCAAATATCTTCCTCATATACTCCAATATACCCTATTGCTTTTCCTTTATTCACCAATACCAATATTGTTTTACTAATATAATATGCATATCATAAAGCATACAGAAATAGATATTAATCAGGAATAGAATGAACATAGTATAAGATATATTTTATTTGTTAACAGTACAAAATTTTTCAATCTTACTAAAAATGTTATTCATCCCATTTTAGTGAAAGCAATGTGATTCAATACTTATCTTTGGAAAATCTTGTTTAAATACTTTGAGATACAGCAATTCAAAAATCTAGTTTGAAGTTCAGTTTATTTGATAGGTGATTCATAATGACCACCATTGAAAAAGATATATCATAATGACACAATTTATAAAATAGAAAATATATACTTGGGATAAGTTTGCCATTATCGATAGTGAATATAAATCTATATTGGAAATAATATTTTTAATATTTTCAATTTTTGGCTAATTTTGTCAAATCTAATTAGTTTGCCATTATTGTTACTGACTAATGTGGCTGAGGAAGAGCTTATACCAAAAGTAAAAATTATCAGTATTATTTTAAATTCTTGTTTTCTTTTCAAGAATTTATTTAAGCCATTTCATTTTCTGAGGATTAGTTTTAGTTAAAACTATATAATATAATCCCTAAATACACTTAACTGGGAACAAATACATTTTAACGCTTTGCAAAATGTAGAAAACAGATGAGGGCATTGGCTTATATTTCTGTTTTGTGGAACTTATAATTTTTTCTTGAAGATACCGTACATACTCCAGCTGATGTTGGAGAGCATGAAAATCAATCTATATATTAAATATTAGTCAAACCCAATTGTCGTATGTTATATTAAAATGGATGGAAATGGAAATGAACCATGTTCTTCCTGCACACTTGTCGCTAGTTTTGCCTTTTCCTTAGAGTTGTGTATCCTCCTTAAGCCTACTGATTTATGGATTGGTCCTCTTCCTAAGCCTTCCAGTTGTAACTTTACTCCTTTAATGAAATACAAATATTTGCTAGATTCCGTAAGCAGTTAAATTGTTCTTTTATTGTCTCTTGACAAAGTCTTCTGTGCCCCACATTCCAAACACAAAATATACAAAAGCAGAACAAGACCCCATAAGGACATAACATTTTGGCTGTTAATTGGACACTGAGATGTCAAGAGTGGAAAATGTTCTCCTGCTGTGAATGAATTCAGCAGTTTGTCAAGATTCTTAGGGCCTGGAATTATAAAATTATTTTATTGATAAACAATAGAAGCATTTTAAATGCTCAATTAACAGCAATTACATCCAGAGCAATTCAGAAGAATGTGCTATAAATTACACTATTTTATGTCTTCAAGAAAATGGCAAAATCTATGTGTCCTGCTAAATCTTTCTATTTTCCAACATCATAGTCAACGACCACCAGGTCACATCAGTCTGAAGACAATTGATTCTACATTTACATGTCCAAAAATTGCCTAAGTATTTAATCCCAGACCCGGTTAAACTCAACCCATATATGTTTGTACACTTACAGAGATATAGAAACCAGAAGTTTTGGGTATTTTGGAGCAAAAGAGTTACAAATGGAAGAAAATACAATTACCCAAATTGAAAGGGCACAAACATATATGGAAGCAAGTCACACAGAAAATAAGATTCATAAAATTCTCACAGAACTATGTTGCTGAGGCCATCTGGTTACTTCCTTGTAAAGAAATAACAATGTGTCCAGATTTATATTCTTATAATTAATGTGACCTTGAATTGCAAAGCCAGAAGTTCTACAGGACAGTTCACAAGTGCTTTCTGGAATTAATTAATATTTTTACCTTTTTGTGTAGTCATCTTTGCTGAGAAGTCTTACGGATATGTTATAGAACTTGTCTAATTTTTTTTTTTCTATTTAAAGAATCTCTTTCTAGAGGAATCATCTTAAAAACAAAAATCACTGTGTTTCTACAGACATCTATATTGAATGCTGCTCTACTTTATAATGCCTGTCCAATTCCCATCTTTATCAAGCTGATTTGGGCTCGCTATTAAGATGGGTCTCATATTTCTCTAGGAACACGTTCATGGATCTTACTTTGCTCCCACTACTAACAGTTTTAAGCGTTCCTTCTTTAGAACTCCTTCAGCCCTGAATCTATCCCAGCATACACCTCCGACCAGGGTCATGTTGAACTATATTGGAGCTTGAGGCAAAAGTAAAAATCAGTAATAGTGATCTTGCTTTATTTAAAATTTTGACATGTTCTTCATCATGGGATCTTTGCATTAATTTTGAGTTTTAAAATATGATTCATTTTGATTACTAAAACTTTTTTGGCACCCCTTCAATTTTATGCCTGAAGCGAGTGCTCCACCAGCCTCTCTGGTCCCACCGTGCTTCGTACAATGTATCACCCTTATCTCTCTCTATGCCTGTCTCCCTTGTATAGACTTTGGACTTTTAGAGAGCAATGGCCCAGTCTTTCCATCTTTGAACCACCAGCACCTGGCACGGCACTAGCATTCTGTAAGTCTGCAATAACATTTATTGAATATAGATTAGATGAACATGCATGTCTTTAAACCCTATGTGTGCTTTTAAAACATCATGCTTCATGAGTCCACTAGGTTTCAAATCTAATTTTTAAAACTAGGAAAGATAGTCATCACATACTCTTGACTTTCAGAGGTAGCATTGATTATTTTATTTTATTTTTTTTGAGGAAGATCAGCCCTGAGCTAACATCCATTGCCGATCCTCCTCCTTTTCTTTTTTCCCCTTTTTCTCCCTAAAGCTCTAGTAGATAGTTGTATGTCATAGTTGCACATCCTTCTAGTTGCTGTATGTGGGACGCCGCCTCAGCATGGCCGGAGAAGCAGTGCGACGGTGGCCGCCCGGGATCCGAACCCAGGCCGCCAATAGCGGAGCACGCACTTAACCGCCAAGCCAGGGGCCAGCCCCAGTAGCATTAATTCTAATATTTCTTTTTAAAATTCCGTTTGCTGTGACATCACACCAGACCCACATTGACTTCCCTTGTTAGAGAAAGTTGTAGACTTTTCCCTAATTGCTCTCCCATAACTCCTATTTTTTTCAATTATTTGCTAGCTTTTTGTCTGATTTAATTGAGTTTTATTTTATATGAGCAGCTGCCAGGTGGCATTAGAGCTTGTTCTACATCTCAACAAGGTGTGCGCTAGAGCATAGAGTTGGGCCACAGGCAGGATGGGGGAATGGTGGCCTCGTAAAGAGACAGCGGAGGTGACAGATAATGGCAGGGTTGTGTTTAGAGACAGAAAAGAAATGGATTAAATCAGCATCTGAAAATGAAGGGATCAGTAGCATAAATTGGAGTAAAATAAGTGCACTTGTAATTGGAATTTTTTATTTTTACTATTCTAGGTACTCAAAATAAGAAGGCTTAATATTTAATTTGGAAGAATTCTGTTTTAGTATATAGCTTACAGTATAACAATAGTGGTGAGTATTGTTTTCCAAATCAAATAATTTGGTAAAAAATTGGTTAAATAGGTTTATACTAACACATTTATTTCCTGAGATAGTTTAATGATGACGAAATTCATGCTTCCAGCTACGCTTCCTTTGAGCTTAACTCAAGAATAGAGAATAGTGGTATAATGCTGTTCTAAAGTTTGTGCACGTGAAATGAAACTAAGGAAGAGTAAATGCAGTTGGAGGCCAAATCTTACGTATTTTAAAGATAAATGAACACAATAATTCTGAGTATCCTCCTAATTCTTGATTTGCTACTTCCGTCTTGTAATTTTTGCTTCAACACTGCAGTGAAAATCTGGCATCATAATATCATTTTTATTATCATTAACATGTATATGTTAAAATATAAAATATATGCTGTAACATATCATTATCATCATCATCCTCACTATTTCCTATGTGGCAGGTATTGCTCTAACATTTATTGTACACATAAGGATATGTAGTGAAGGACAAAGCTAGGATTTAGATCCAAGGCAACATAGTGATTAAGAACATGAGATATTCCCTTAAAATTGCCTCATCTTTTTGAGAATTTATTTCTCTTTGCAGTCTGATGATTGTGGCGAAAAGTGAACCTATCATTACAACACTCCTAGCCAAGGGTCATCTGTCTGTCTTCTGGCAAATCCATTTATTGATAGGAAATCACTTATCTTCTAGAGAAGAAACTTCCATCTTTAATATTTTCTTTTTTTTTGATGTTTTAATGGTTTTTAACATTGTGAAATTTTGGGTTGTGCATTTTTGTTTGTTCATCACCATGTATATGACTCCCTTCACCCCTTGTGCCCACCTCCCACCCCTCACCCCCACTGCCCCTGGTAACCACAGTACAGTTTTCTCTGTCCATGTGTTGGTTTATATTCCACATATGAGTGAGATCATACAGTGTTTGTCTTTCTCTTTCTGGCTTATTTCACTTAACATAATACGCTCCAGGCCCATCCATATTGTTGCAAATGGGACGATTTTGTCTTTTTTTATGGCTGAGTAGTATTCCATTGTATATATATACCACATTTTCTTAATCCAATCGTCAGTCGAGGGACACTTAGGTTGCTTCCACTTCTTGGCTATGGTGAATAATGCTGCAATGAACATAGGGGTGCATAAGCCTCTTTGGATTGTTGATTTCAGGTTCGTTGGTTAGATTCCCAGTAGTGGGATGGCTGGGTCATAGGGCATCTCTATTTTTAAGTCTTTGAGGAATCTCCATACCGTTTTCCATAGAGGCTGCACCAGTTTGCATTCGCACCAGCTGTGTATGAGGGTTCCTGTTTCTCCATATCCTCTCCAACACTTGTTGTTTTTTGTCTTGGTGATTATAGCCATTCTAACGGGCGTGAGGTGGTATCTTAGTGTTGTTTTGATTTGCATTTCCCTGATGATTAGTGATGTTGAACATCTTTTCATGTGCCTTTTGGCCATCTGTATATCTTCTTTGGAGAAGTGTCTGTTCATTTCCTCTGCCCATTTTTTGATCGCGTTGTTTGTTTTTTTGTTGTTCAGTTGTGTGAATTCTTTACATATTATGGAGATCAACCCCTTGTCAGATGTATGTTTTGCAAATATTCTCTCCCAGCTGGTGGGTTGTCTGTTCATCTTGATTCTGGTTTCGTTTGTCTTATAGAAGCTCTTTAATCTGATAAAGTCCCACTTGTTTATTTTTTCTTTAGTTTCCCTAGTCTGGGTATGCATGTCATCTGAAAAGATTCCTTTATAACCAATGTCAAATAGTGTGTTGCCTATATTTTCTTCTATGAGTTTTATAGTTTTAGGTCTCATCTTCAGGTCTTTGATCCATTTTGAGTTAATTTTTGTGAATGGCGATAGCAGATGGTTCACTTTCATTCTTTTGCATGTGGCTGTCCAGTTTTCCCAACACCATTTAGTGAAGAGACTTTCCTTTCTCCATTGTATGTTCTTAGCACCTTTGTCAAAAATTAGCTGTCCGTATGTCTTGACATGAGTACAGCCATGTTTGGCCGCTCCATTGACCTACAGCCACCAGCACAAAAAAGAAATACAAAGCTGCTTTCTGTGTGGTGGGAACTGGCCTTTTCCCGGGAACTGGCCTTTCTCTCCACGGAGAGAGTTGCAAGTTGTAACATTTCAAGGCTCTTGGAGCGTCATGGCACGGGATGGACTGGCCATCTGTGCCGGGCTGAGAATCGTCTCCCAACCAAAGAGAACAATGCACGTACACAACTACTGGGCTGGGACGTTAGCCAGGGAGCTCAGTGCACGTACGCCACTGATAACCATTTGTGCATGGAAACACGGTCATTCTTTACTCTACATTTGTACACGCTAGATTCTTCCCCTGAAATACTCTTCTCTTCTATATTAAGCTGGCTCCATTTAGGAAACCGTGCTTGTAATCTAAAGCAGAGAATTTTAACAAAGGGAACCACATACAAAGGATTTGAGAGGCTGAAAGAATAGAAATGAAAGGTGAGGTGATTAAGAAATTAGTAACAGTAGGACACACCACCTGGGGAACCAAAGGAGGAAAGTTCCAAGGAAAAGCAGGCCATTTCACTTAATGACCAAGTCACTAAAATATAATTTAATAACTAGCCCATATTCTGAGTGAGTTTAATTTGACCAGTTTCACATTTTTTAATGGCTGCATTTTATGGAATATTTTTATTTTTCTTAGTTCCAGGTCTCTCTTATTGTGGCTAAAGACTGAGAAGCAGAGAGGGAAGGAGACTGAGTGCCTTAAAAATATATTCATAGAATATATGATCTTGAATGTTAACTCTTCTTATTAATATAATCACCATTAATATGTTATTTATCATAAAATATATGATAATTTAAAAATATTTATATACCATAAATAATTATTCATATATTATTTATATATGTGATATTTATATATGTTCAATAATATATTTCCATATTTTTCGTGAATTTATTTTTGAACTATATTCTATTTGAGGATATTTGGTAAATATATTTTTGTTAGAAGTATATTCTTCTTATAAACCTCCTCAAGAATAATATATTTATGAAAAATATATCAAATTGCTCCCTAGGAGTTAATTCTGATAATGTTTGATGAGGGATCACATTTATCAATATTGAATAGTGACAATGTTGGAATAGAATTCCCAGTTATTCATAATTTATGGAGGTCACTGGGTCTCTATGGGGCTAGATGGTGGTTTTTGACTTCTAGTATTGACATATTTATAAAGAACTTTTGTTTTTGACTTGGAAAGACACTTCATTACACCTGATCCTGCTCACATTGGTAGGGCAGCTTTGAAGCACATGTTTATGATAATCTCTTCATGGGTTTTATTCAACCAGAACCTTGGCACAAGGGTCACAGATAGAATGGAGCTAGACAAGGTATATCACTAAGAAACAAAGGCAGATATACTAGCAGAAATCTCTATAACTAGATCGAGAATTATAGAACAGCTATGATTGTGGCAGGGACTCATGTTCAACATTATCGAGTTGTTCCTAGGATAAAGGCAGCAGATCATGGTTGCTCCAATTCTTGAAACTCCAGAATAGTACAGCTCAACAGGTCACAAATCCCAGCCAGGTTCAGAGGCTGCCATGATCCTGGCAATCCTTTCATTTCGCAAGGACAGTAAGATTTCAACATCATTGAGGAGTTTTCAAAGAGTTTCAGCCACAGCAGAGTTGGTGAAAACAGATTAAAAAAAAACCTCTAATCATACTAACTTAAATTATGGTTATATTATCTTCCTTTAGAGGCCAAGGATATGTTCCAGGGAGCAGAGGTGGGGCAAGGACCCGGATCTCATAAGCAACTACTGCATACTCCATGACAACTGAGGGACATTGCAGCTTAAGGAAGGAGAGGGTGTTGTACAAAATTTTAGGAATTTTCTTGTCATCTGGATGATATTGATTACACCTTGATGACAGCATGAGCAACTTGCCACTCTGCTGAGCTGGGTTGGGAGATAGGTACCAGGCAAAGCAGGAATCCTCCTCAAATATGAAGCCACAGAACATAAACCTTCCAACTTCCTCCTCAAAACAATATGAAAGATCTGGTTCCTAATGTTGGGTTTCTGGGAACTCTGAGGTTTAGAACAAAAAGATACTAAGTCATGAATGTGAAAGGATTCCATCACTTATTAAAAATAGAGAATGAACAAAGAAATACATACATACATATAGTAAGTTGTGGTTCAATCCCAAAGGATCGTAGGTATCCACTAATTCAATTCCTTTATTCATCCGTAAGAGGATGAATAAATATATTCATAAATAAATAAATATATTTTTATTTTATTTATTACTACTAAATATCACATTATTTATGCAATCTGCTGTACTAGATATTATATGAGTAGTATTAGTGAGGCTTTGAGCATAATAACTTTCACATTGTGGTGTTTCGTAAGATGACTGACTGAATGAATGAAAACCTGGGCGTTAGAGCTTGTACCATCTCACAGATGACATGGTCTCCATTCAGGTCTGCAGCTTCCTTAATCTTCCGTCTTGTATTGAACCACAAGAATATATTTAAAACTAAGGTTAGATGGCTTATAATTGATCCTTGATAGTTTCAGAAGATCCTAAAGAATCTCTCAGCACTTCAAGACTTTCTTAGAATCTTTAGCTGTCACTCAATTTAAAAGTAAATAAAACGCAAAATAATAGATATTTCTGGTTAACCAAATGATAAATATAGCAAATTTGGAGCATATTGCTTAACCCAGTTTTTTGAGATCCTCATTACTATCTAGGGAAGAAAAGAGAGACCTAGAGGACAGGCGAAATGCACCAGAGGAGCCTTCTAAACTCTATTCCTCAACAACTCTTTGAATCTCACCTTAAAGTAACGCAGGTCAGAATGTTTCTGAAAGTTCAGACTCTTTTCCCCTATGCTTCTTTGAGTTTCTGTTATCGAGGCTGCTAGTTAGGAATTACAAAGAAAATAAATCATGATTAGTTATTTAAACATAAAAAAGATACTTACAGCTTAGAGGCTTAGAGCCAAATAACGCTGCTATGCTAAATAACTAAGATGTTAAAAAAAAAAAAAAGCAAAAGGTCACTTATCTTCACTGCTGCCACTAAGGTGTCATTAATATTGAAAGGCCTAATATCAATAATAGAAATGTCTTCAGCACCGAGACCTGGACTGCAGGATTTTTGCAATTAAAATACCATGTGAGAGAACAACCAAAGCAGGACTCTACAAGGTCACTGGAAGAGCACACATGATAAATGTGAGGAAACAGAAGATCCTAAGCATAAGATTATGTGATTTACAATCCTGATGTTATGACAAGCATACTTCTGACCCCAGTCTGTCACTATGGTTTTCAATCTTGGCAAATCCATTTGTTTCATCAGTTGAGTGAGTGCAAAAAGAAACTTATTCCTTCTTATCTTTCATGTACAGTCTGCATCAAACGCAATTCTATTGAGCGCTCAGGGTACATAGAAGAAGAGGTTTACATTGACTCTAGATTGAATGGACTCTCAAGTCACTCAAATAACGATAGCCATCATCATGTGGCTGTTAAATCATGTTGCCCATGGATAGTGTTTTGATATACTGACCAGCCTGTGGGTTTTGAGTCTTCAGGAACAGCAATGGAACTCTGGAAAAAAAATTTTTTTGTTTATTGCAGTAACATTGGTTTATAACGTTGCATAAGTTTCAGGTGTACATCATTATACTTCTATTTCTTCATGGATTACATACTAGCCACTTTACAGTTAATTCTAATTTGCTCCATATTTCTATGTCTAGTACATTTGGATCTTTCTAAAGCCATCTTAAAGTTTCTCATATTTTAATAAGATAGAGCAAAAGCATCCCTGAATAATATTTTGTAACAGTTAAAAAGTTATATTGTCTGTTTTCTAAAATGTTTGAAATGAAAAGGTAAACAAAGAGAAGTACAATGTTTATTTCTTCATGTCCTATGACATGACCCCACCACCACCACATTGCACATTGTAGCTATTAAATACACGTATGTTGATGTGTTTCGAGTAATGCTGTCACAGCCTGGCTTGAATTATAGTCCTCCCCTAACCTGTAAACTGGGAAGACCCATGTTTTATTCACATTGAACCTTCAGTGCTTGACACTAAATGTTAGTTCAGTTAAAGTCCAACTAACACCAGCATTGATATATTAAAATACACCATTTTCTAAAGCAGAAGAAAGAAAGAGAAAAGCAGTTTCCATTTGAGATTGAAGAAAAGTCTTTCTACATAGCTCCTCCCTGAGTAAACCAACGATTAGTTGCTTCTCCTGGGAGCACCATCTATTTCCTTAGTCCAGCCCACTTTGAAACTCATTCTGGGTCGCTATGAACCTCTGCCTTTACTGCAGAAATACAGCTTAGCTGACTCAGATGGTCTCGTATATCCATGTAACAATTTCAATCTTGGTACAATTTCCAAAGCAAGAACTGAAAGTTAGATTGAGACTAAAACTGATTCTGTTCTTGAAGAATTTCTGAATTTTTGGTTTAGAAGGCATCATGATTTTCTGGAATGGGTCTACATTTCAGCAAATTGCAAAAGATTAGCATTCTTAGTTACTTCCGCTAAACCAATAACTCCCACTACTCAGAGGTGAACAGTTGATTAAATAATTAGGTAGTCAATGTAGGTGAAGGAGACAACCAAGATATTCCCTTATCATTAATCAATCTCCTCATCTTCTAATGGAGGGATTTCTACCAGGTTAAACCTAGTCCTTCATCATTTCAGCCTTCCACCATCCACAGGACTCTAATAATCAGACTCTGACAAACACATCTTTAATTCAAAATACAGCAGATTCTGTGAATTTCTTTTCCTCTCTTAAAGCAGAGATCCACATTTCTTACTAAAAAGAGAAAAGAAGGTATCAGAGAGAAAAAGAATAATGGTACGATTTCATATATTCGTGTCTGATACTTCACAGAATCAGAATTCTAAATGAATATTACAAAGGGAGGTCAGATAGTTTAGCTTTGATACAAGAAACCGTTTTAAAATTCTAATTAGATGAAAAAGGAATGTGGTTTTTTAAATTAAATTCTGCAATCACTTCAGTTTAAAATTTCCCTTCTGTTAAATAATAAAAAACCTTATGCAGTGTGCTAATACTGATACTTTTTTATCTACTAGGTTCCAAACAACCGCTGATTAAAAGAATGAAATTTCACCATAAGAGGGAAATTTAATGAGTTCTCATGAACAATTAAAAAGATTATTTGCATATTTTTAGCCTATTGGAGGAAAAAATATCAAGCTGGAAAGGTTTAGCAATTATCACATGCTGAGAAGGAGTGGAAAGGGAAACGTTAAATGCTTTTCTTTCCTCCTGAAGCCATGGATAGCATTTCAGGAGGCTTATTAGCATGCACATTGGGGTGACCTGGTTTACCAGTCCTCTGCACTTAGGCAGGTGTTTATTACAGGTGCTCCATCTTTGATATTTTTATCCCTCTAAGAAAAATCTGGAATACAGAGAAGAACCATGCCTGATTATGTTCACAGTAGTGTATATTAGAGCAATGGGAAGAGGGAAATTACACCGAAATCAAAGCTTGAGAAACATTTGACAAGCTTTCTTTGGAGTCTATTTCATGACATTTGCTCTTTGTCATCCAGTCTCTGGTACACAGAGCCATCAAAAACATTTTTCCCTGAAGTCAAGGCACCAAAGGTAAGGACCTGGAAAGAAGAAGAGCTTTAGATTCAGAAATGATCAGCCATGTATTACCAAGTGACCTCAAATGAGCAATTTTTTCTCTCTATATTTATAGATTACACATGTGTAAAGTTTATAACAACATCTACATTTTAGGGTCATTGTGACAATCAAGGAAGGTGTGTTTTTTGCAGTACAGTTTCCTTTATATAGAAAGCACTCATTGCTTGGCAGCTAGGACACAAAACATTTAAATAATGATCAACATCCACGAGCAGACAAGTAGAACATCATCAATGGGGAGAATACTCCAGTTAGTATCTCAAATGTGGGAAACAATATAGTCAATAGAGTCATCTTTGATTCTGAAGACCAGTGATGATTTCTGTTACAAGCATATCTTCCATCTGCACCTTTAATTAGCTCTGACACTGGAGTACACTTCTTGCAATACAGAACAAACTGAAAACACTGACTTGCTCCCTGCTGCATTTGCTTTTGCTGCCGCCATTTTGTTCCCTCAGCCTATTTTTAATTCAGCCACAGCTCTGGTGAGCTGTGCTGACTCATGCTGACATTGTCCCACCCAAAGACACGCTGCACAGCTCTCTGTTTTTTGTCTCAGAGCTTTCTCAGGAGCCACAGCAGCCCTCTCAGACCACCCAAGCACAGCCTCTAAGTGCAAGATGAGAGGGCTGGGAGGGTGAAGTCAATGTCTCAGGCAACCTTCACCTAATGGTAATAGGAGCTAGTAGATAAATCCCCCAGTCTCCTGTCCTTTGGAAGGAAAATTCTGGAAGGCATTCTTCATGCTTGTCATAGGTCCCATCTGAGCTGAGCCCCTGTTGCCTTCAGCAGGGCTCTCTATAATGCATAATTGGCTTTTTATTCTTTTCCTTTCTCTACCCCTTCCCTTTTTGAGCTCCCTGGCTTCATCTGCCAAAGAAACTTCCTATTTGAAGCTCTATTTTCAGAAATGCCCAAACTAAGACATTTTTCAAAAATGGGATGAATGTCAGGTGTAATTTAGACCTGGACACACTCAAAAGGCACACGCCTCCTAACTTTGATATATTATAATTTGAATAAAAAAGCAGGTATCATTTTTCACAAGACCTTTCATACAGATGAAAAATAGATATGTGATAGAAGAAGTGACAGATTGTTTGTTAGGAGGAAAACACTTTGGGAGTAACCACATATGACTCAATTATGTAATACCTCATATGCATTTTACTTGGTCTTATGTACATAGAGGTAATGAACTCTTAAAAAGTATGAGAAATTAAAATGCAGAAGAGAATCTTAGTTGAAGATGCTTTTTACTTTTTTTTTTCAAATAATACACTCAAGGATGAATTCTATATTTCAAGATGGAAAATATGTAATTGGCCAATAGCTACACTGTTAGTACCAGACTTTTTAACCTTTCATTATGAAAGATTTCCCAGATATATAGAATATACAGAGTAGTATAATGAAACCATGTAACCATAACCCAGCTTCAACTGGGTTTACTACTCTTAATTTATCTATTTCTTCACTTTTTTCTTGAGTATTTTAAAGCACCTCTAAGAAATCATATCATTTCATCCATAAATAGTTCAGTATGCATCTCTGTCAAATAAGAGCATTATTTTACTTATGATGCCATTATCGTGCCTAACAAAATTAACATTAATATCTTTTTTTTTTTGTGAGGAAGACTAGTCCTGAGATAACATCCGACGCCAGTCTTCCTCTTTTGGCTGAGGAAGATTGGCCCTAGGCTAACCTCCGTGCCCATCTTCCTCTACTTCACATGGGACTCAGCCACCACATGACTTGACAAGCCGTGCGTCGGTGCGTGCTTGGGATCTGAACCTGCGAACCCTGGCCGCCGCAAGCACTTAACTGCTGCACCACTAGGCCGGCCCCAATATCTTCATATAATTTAACATCCAGTGCTTAATAAATTCTCCACTTGTCTCAGAAATTTTTTTTATGGTTAGCTCATTTGAATCAAGATCCAAAAATGTTTCTACATTATGTTTGGTTGTTATACTTCTTAAATATCTTATGATTTGTTATAGTTCTTCCACGTTAAAAAAATAACTTTATTGAGGTATAATTAGGGTACAATAGAAGGCACAGATGTTAAGTGTACAGTACTATGAGTTTTGATGAATTAGTTAAACCACCTCAATCAATATGTGGAATATTTTCATCACCCCAGAATGTTCTCTAATGCTCCTTTGCAGCCAATCACCACCCGACCACCACAACAACTGAGACCATCATTAATAAGATTTCTAACATCACAGCTTAGTTTGACTGTTCCAGAACTACATATAAATGAAATTGTAAGATGTGTACTCTTTGGTAATTGGCTTTTTTCTCTCAACCTAATGCTACTGAGATTTATCCATGTTATTGCTTGTATTAGTATTCCTAATGGGGAAAAGTATTCCATTGAATAAATATACCACTATTTGTTTATCCATTCCCTCACCTGTTGAGTGGTTTCCACTTTTGACTGTGATAAACAAAGCTTCTCTGAATAATTTTGTACAGGTATTTTTGTGAATGTGATGATATTTTTAAATTTCTCTTGGGTAATATCTGTGAGAGGAATTCCTGGGTCATATGGTAAGTGTATGTTTTAATTTTATAAACAAATCATGAAACTGTTTTATGAAGTGCATGCAGCCTTTTAAACTTTCACCAGCAATGTATGAGCATTCCTACTGCTCCACATCTTCATCAAATTTGATGCTTCAGTCTTTCTAAAATTTAGGCCATTCTAATGGGGATCTCATGGTATCATATTCTGTGATAAATTTTTATTTCTATGGTGACTAATGATGTTGGCTGCCTTTTTATGTGGTTATTGGTCATTCTTGTTTTCTTTCTAAATTGTCTGTTGAATTCTTTTGTCTATTGTTATTATTTTTGACTTTTGATTAATATGTTGTAGAAGTTGTTTATATATGCTTGGTACAAGTCCTTTGCAAGACATCTGTATTGCCAAAATTGTCACCCAGTCTGTGCCTTGCCTAGTCACTTTCCTAATTTTTTTTGAAGGGTAAACGTGTTAAACTTTGATGAAGTCCAATTTATCATTTTTCTTTTTTAATTATAGTGCTTTTATGTCTTTAAAAAATATTGCCTCCTGTCTGTTACAAAAGTGTTCTCATATTTTCTTACAGTTTTATAATTTCAGCTTTTATATTTAGATCTGTGGTCTATCTCAAATTTTTGTGTGTATATGGTGTGAGATAGGAGTCATAGTTCTTTTTTCTTTTTCAAATAGGTATCCAGTTTCTCCAGAATCATTGATTGAAACGACTATCCTTTCTCCCACTGAATTAACTTGTTGTTGTTGTGCAAATCAATTGATTGTACATATGTGGATCTATATCTGAACTCTCATTTCTGTCACATGGATGTATTTGTCTCCATGTATACCAGTATTTAAACTGTCTTGATTACTCTTGCTTTATATTGATCATTGAAATCAAGTTGATCAATTTCTCAAGTTTTACCTTGTTCATCTTTATCATTTACCTTTACATCTTTACAGATCAATTCAGGTGGGATTGATGTCTGAATAACAATATTGAATTTTTCAATCCATGAACAAGGTATATCAATTTATTCAGGTCTTCTTTTATTTATTTCACAATGTTTTATAGTTTTCCGTGTATGGGTCTTACACATGCTTCATTAACTTTATTCTTAAATGATCAAAGGTTTTTGCTACTATTTATAAGTGATATATTTATAGTATTTTCTAATTAATTTTTGCTTGTGTATAGAACTATAATTGATTTTTGTTTATTGAGCTAGTGTACTGCAACCTTGCTAAATTCATTTATTAGTTCTAGTGCAATTTTGTTTTTGTGCATTGCTTAGGATTTTCCAACATAAACAATCATGCCATATGCATTTTTCATTGTTCTCAGATGTTATTAATATAAATGAGCAAGAACAAAAAAATCACATTGTTGATTAATCATTGCGAAGTAACTAAAGAATGTGGAGTATAAACTTTTCTGAAGGTATTATTTCTCATTCACAACACTACACAGATATTGTCAGATTCTAAATGCAGAATAAAATGAGACTTCATTGGCTTAGTGCTATTTGACACCAGGTAAACTCTCATCCCAATTTTAATTGCTTGATGGTATTTTAATCTTTTGTATTTTCTATCTTATGCCCAAAGAAGTACATAAAAATATTATTTCATTATCAACCAAGAAAAATCTGATAAGAACTTTCCAAGCACTTGTGTAACAAGCAAAGGAACTTCCCAATGATGCCATACCTGTACATGTTGACAGGATGCTGTAGCATACACTATGCATGATTTTGGTTGTCAGTATTTTCAACAGAGCCTTTTGCAGTGACAGGAACAGAATATCTGATTTGAAATTGTCAACAGCTACTAGAGGAACTTTCTTATTAGTTGCCAATTCAGATAAATATTGGGAAATAGAAAATTGGTCTTGTAGAGACTATAAAGTTTCCTCTCTGCAAGCCATTGGATGATGTTCATAAGAATTGCTTTGAGCTTGTAATAAATCCCAGCTATCAAACCTTTAAGTCAAAGCATGCACACTCCTTGTGATCACTCAGGTCAAGCTGTTCCTCTTATGAAGCACATCTCCAGATAAATCTTGCTAGTGTTGAGTTCTGTTTTGATTACAAAATAAACCTACTTACAATGTGTCCTCTATGACCAATGGCCTAGCAAAAAGTATATGTAATATTCACTATTAATCTTCCTGTCATTTGAAAAGATGACATTGATGTAGCATTGGACAATTAGGCTCCCGAAAGGAAAACAAAGACAACATTTCAAACATTTTGAAATGCTCTGAATTTTATCTGTTCCTTGGTGATGTTATTTCCAACTATTCCCAACTTGCAGGTGCCCACAAAGGAGAGATATATCCAAAGGTGCAAATTTTCCTATGTTAAATTATGAATAACGTGCACAATATCTGCTGCCCACCTGATGTGGAGAGATACGTAAGCAATTAATATCTAGAAATGAGAAAGGAAAAGTATCCTTTTATTCCAGTTCTAGAAGAAGTAAAATAAGACAAATTTTGTGCGTTATTTTTTAAATCAATATTATACTTAGCATTATTAAAAACGGTAAAGCAAACAAAGAGATACTAAATTGTTTCTTTTCTCTCAGGAGAAACACTTTTTGTAGTGCTTGTTACATGATATAAACAGCAGATGTCAGATGAATGGAAAAATGATTAATAGCTGGGCTAATATGCAAGAGACATGGAATCTGCCCCTAATATTTTTTTCTTATGTATGAGAGATGAGGTTTATCTAAGTTATGAAGACTAATAAATAGAATGAACACTCATCTACACACTGCCCAGCTTAATAAATAGAACATTAGTAATAATTTACGAGCTTCCTGTGAGCTCTTTGTGATTCCATTACCTTGCCTCTCCTCCTGAGTTGTATTGTGGTATAATTTCTCATCAGCTTTTGGTATTAGATATTTGCTGACCTCATAAAACAAGTTAGTCTTATCCAGTGATCCCTATTCTTCTATTTTCTGAAAAAGTTTGTTATGTTTTCCTTGAATGTTTGATGGATCTTACCATATGAACCTTGAGTTTTCTTACTAGAAAGATTTTCGATAAGCAATTTAATTTTTAAAATATATACCAGGCTTGCAGATTCTTTTTTCTTCTTGTGTCGATTTTGAAGGTTGAATTTTTCAAGAAAATTTGTCCGTTTCATATAAATTTTAAAATTTGTTGGCATAAACTTTTTTGAAGTATTTTCTCATTATCCTTTTAATGTCTGTATGATTTGTAGTGATAACTCCTTTTTTATTGCTGATTTGGTCTTTTATACTCTCTCTTTTTCTCGACCAGTATAGCTAAAGAGTTTGTTAATTTTGTTTATATTTTCAAAGAACTACCTTTTGGCTTGATTGATATTCTCTATTGTCTCTCCTTCTTTATTTATTTAATTTCTTCTCTTCGTTATTTTCTTGTTTCTACGTACTTTCAAGACTTTGCTTGTCTCTTAAAGTTTCCTAAGGTGGAACCTGAAGGCATTGGTGTTAAGTCTTTTTTTCTTTTCTAATATAAGAAATTTCTAAAATAAGTCCCCCTTTAAGTAATGCTTTAGCTGTATCTCACCAATTTTGATGTTATATTTTTGTTGTTCACTTCAAAATGCACCTTAATGTCTTTTAAGATTTTGTCTTTTTCTCTTGTATAGTTTTAAAATATCTTGTTTAATTTCTCAGTACTGTGGGTTTTCCTAGATATCTTACTATTATTAAAAATATAATTAGCATGATTTTTAACTATTTTATATTAATGAGACATTTTATTACTCAGCATATATTTCTTTTTAATGGATGTACTATGTACACTTAAAAATGTTTTTTCTTAGGTTGTTGGATGTAATTTTCCATAAATTCCTATTAGATCAAGGTATTTAGACCTATGTTTTTATTGATTTTCTTCTAATTGTTTTATCAGTTGCTGAGTGAACAGTGATAAAATCTACTATAACTGTGGGATTTTCTATTTCTATTTTTAGTTCTTTCAGTGTCTGTTTCATATATTTTGACTCTTTGTTATTAGGCTCATAATATTTATAATTGTTATGTTTTCTTGATGAATGATCCCTTTTATTGTTATAAAAGATCCCTCTTTATCGGTAATATGCCTTACCCTTAAGTCTTTTTTATCATGTATTAAAATAGCTACCCCGCCTTCTTACGCTATTTTGGTGGTATATTTTTTTCCGTACTCTTGCTTTCAAACTCTCTATGTCTTTATTTAGAGTGTGTCTTTTGTAGAAAGCGTATTGCAAGGCTTGGTTTTTATCTTCTCAATCAATCTTTGTCTTTTAACTAGAGTGTTTAGACTATCAATATTTAATATGATTATTGATATGGATGGATTTAGGTCCACCATTTTATTATTTATTTTCTGTTTGTCACCTTTGCTTTTTTGTTCCTCTGATTCTTATTTCCTGGCTTCTTTTAGATGGCTTGGATTCTTTCTTATTTGTTTGTTTTACCTTTTAATTTAGCTATTGACTTTTGGGCTAGATCAGTTCATATTATTTTTCTGTAGTTGCTCTAGGGTTTTAAGATATGCAAACCAACATTCCCCATCTACTTAAAGTTAATATTGTTCTACTTTGTATAAAATTGTATAAAATACTTTGTATAATATTGTTCTACTTTGTAAAAACCTTGGAACTATATAGATCACTTTTAACACCCTCCAGGGAACTTCATGTTATAATTGCCATATGCATTATGTCTACACACACTGAAAACCCCATAGATTGCTATGCCATCATTCATACATTGAAAGCAGTCATCTATATTTTAAGAGCTAATAAAGATAACATTACCCAGATATTTGTCATTTCTGTTGCTCCTTGTTCATTTCTGTTGATAAATGTTTCCCTGTGATATTATTTTCCTTCAGCCTAAAGAACTTTCTTCAGCATTTCTTGTAGATCAAATTTGCTGGCAAAAATTTCCCTTAGTTTTCCTTCATCTGAAAACATCTATATTTGTGTTTCGTTCCTGAAGGATATTTTTACTGGACTAGACTTGTAGGTTGAAAGTCTTATCTTTCAGCACTTTAAGAATATCATTTAAATTTCTGGCTTCCAAGGTTTTTGATGAGAATTCCAATGATTCAAATCACTTTTCCCTGTACCTAATGTACTATTTCTCTACCTAACTCAATGTTGTTATTTGTTCGTTTGAAAGTGTTATTGAGATGAATTTCAGCACGATTTTCTTTCAAGTTATTCTGTTGCAGGCTTGCTGGGCTTCTTGAACCTGTAAATATCAGTCCTTCACAATATGTGGTAAGATTTCAGCCATATATACATAATTGTATATATATATAAATTTATTTTTACCCAAAGTTTTTTTTCCTTTCTTTCTTGGGCTCCAATTACATATATATTGAGCCTTTGATAACGTTCCACAATTCTTGAACTATCTTTATTGTCCCATGAATTTCTGATGATTTTTTAAGTTTTTTCTCTCTTTACGTCAGGATAAATTTTCAAATCTGTTTTCAAATTCACTCATTCTTTCCTCTGTCATGCCCATTCTGCTAGTGAGCCTACCTAGTGAATATTTTAACTCAGATGTTGTACATTTAAGTTCAAGTTTCCACTTCACTATTTTATATAGTTGTTCTTTCTCTGTTATGATCTTCTGTGTTTTTCTTTACCTCATAGAGCACTGTTATAATTGCTGTTTTAAAGCTTTGTCTGACAGTTAAAACATATGGGTCATTTCAATGTTGGCATTTGTCCATTGATTGTCTTTTACCTGGAGAATTAGTAACATTTTCTCGATCCTTTGAATATCTATTATGTAACTATGTTGTATAGATTTTGGGTCCTGTTATATTCTTCTGACGAGTGTTGAGGTTTCTATTTTACCAGGCAATCAACCCGGTTAGGGTCAGACAAGTTTTTTTTTTCCTTCTCTTTTTGTGCAGTGGTTTAAAGCTCAGTTTATTTCACCCAGCCTTTCTTCTACTGGTTTGGAGCTTCCCCATTCATGCATAGATCTGGTGTGAACCTAAGTCTTTGGTAGATTCATATACAAAATTACAAGATCCCTCTCTCTTTTTAAAATGTACAAGACCTCTACAATAAATACTATAAGGCATTCTAACAGAAACATTGAGAGACATAAGTACTATAAAGAGCTATAATAAGATCATAAAGGGCTATACTATGACCATGGATTGTAAGACACAATATTGTTAAGAAGCGAATTTGCCCAAATGATATATAGATGCAATCTCAACCAAAATTCCAATATGACTTTTCATAAAAATTGACAAACTGCTTCTAAAATTGAATGAAATATAAGTGAAGTAGAATAGGCAAAGCAACTTTTAAAAAGAGGAAGAATTACAGTACATATCCTACTTGATTTCAGACTCACTGTTAAGTTACATAATCAAGAAGGTAGAATTAGCAAAAATACAGATAAATAGATCAATGGAACAGAATAGAAAGCCCAGAAATAGAACCACACATTTATGGACAATTGATTTTTAACAAAGTTGTCAGGGAACTTATTCAGAAAGAAACTCTTTTCCGCTAATATTACTGGAACAAATATATATCTATATGGAAAAAATGAGCATCAACTTGAACCTTACACTATAACTAAGTATTAACTTGAAATGAATCATAAATCTAAATCTAAAATCTATTCCTATAAAACCCCCTGAAGATAAGATAGGAGAAAATCTTTTTGCAATATTAGATTAAGCAATGTTTCCTTAAATAGGACACAAAAACCATTAGTCATTAAAATTTTGATAAAAATTATACTTTGTTAAAATTATATTATTTTGCTCTTCAAAAGACAGCATTAATATAACCGAGATGGCTAGTTTCAGAACGGAAAAATATTCAAAATTTGTGTTTCTTACAAATAAATTGTATCCAAAATGTACAAATAACTCTTACAACTCAATATGAAGAAGACAAACCACTTAATAGATAATGGGAAAAAGATTCAAACAGATATTTCACAAGGTATAAAAATAGCCAATAAACACATGAAAAGATGCTTCAAAATCATCAAGTAACAAGGAAATGCAAACTAAAACCATAGTGATATACTACTATTTACTCCGTAGAACGGTCAATTTTTTTTTTTTTTTGGAAAGACTGAAATGTTCAATTGCCGAAAAGCGTGTAGAGCAACTGGAATTCTTCTACACTGCAGGTAAAAATGTAAAATTTTACCACTTTGTAAAATCATTGGTCAGATTCTTAAAAAGTTAAACTTACATTTACCACATGCCGTTCTCCAATTCATTATGCAGAATGAAAGATGCCAGACACATAAAAAAGTACGTACTTTACAATTCCGTTTATACAAAATTCTAGAAAATAAAAACTAATCTATAATGACAAAATGTGCACCAATTGTTGCATGGGACCAAGAGTAAAGGGTGGGTTCTACTTCTGAGAATGATGGATATATTCACTATCCTGATTGGGGCAGTGATTTCACAGATGTACGCATCTGTCAGAGCTCACGACATTGTACATTTTTAATGGATGTGGTTTATTATACATAAATTATCCCTCAATAAAGTTAATAAAAATAAAGTAGGTATGTAAACCCAAAACAACGTTAATGATTAAAAGTACAAATCTCACATTTCAGTAACTTTTGGTAGAGTTAATTCTTAAAAAGTAGAATAAATAGGCAGGATTTGCCCTTATCTACCTTGCCAGACTCTGTCTTAATTTGTTTATAGCTCCATGGAACATGACAAGCAAGCCTGCTTCTTTAACTTTTTATCAAGCTGTTGCCTTCACCTGGAATCTTCTTCCTTTCTCTGTATACCCTTAGAATTCCCACTCATCCTTTAAGACCTGACTACTGAGCATTGTCTTTTTAATGTTTTCCTTTGTATTTTGTGGCTATTAACAACTCTTGCCTATAAAGCTCGTTGATTTTTTGCGTGTCCCTCTCTCATAGAATTGCACTTTTTCTTTGCATTATTCTAGACGTAGTTGTGTGAATGTCAACCTTCTTCATTAAGCTCATCAACTTCTGACTAAGTCTCTGGGATCTGAAACAGGCGTAGGACCTAAGGGACAGATATCAAGTGTACATTAAATTGAAGTTAAACTTAGTTAGGTTCAAATTTAGTTAATTTAGAAATAGGCCATATTTTCCTCTTATAAGTCTCGTAGGGAAAAGATGGGCAGCAATGTATACTGTTAAGGTTAAAGAAAAACCTTCATAAAGAAGGACACTTCAGAGAGAAACTTCAAGTTACCTGTGAAAAACTTGACACTTTTTCTTCTCTCAATTAAGGGGAAAGTCTCTTAGCTTTGGCCTAACAACTTAAATCATTGCTGAATCAATGGGGCTTTCCAAAAGATGAACTATTTTCTTTTAAAGTACTGCACAGAGACATTCAGGCTTCTTAGAATTTCTGTGAAGAATTTTTGAAATTTCAGAAGTACTTTTTAAATGTCTCAATTTTTGCTAATGCTTGGATGCCACTTTCAAAACCAAATTGCACCAGACAAAATTAAACACCGAAGGAAGACTTTATTCCAGGCTATTGCAACAGGAGAAAGAGACCAGAACTAAGTCTGAGCTTTTAAGACTTAGGGGGGGAGGATCATAGGCCATCTGTGTTTGCTCATTGGCCTTATGCAAATGAAAAGTAAAATTTCATGTGGCTTCATGGTGGGAGGAAGTTTTACACTTGGAGCAAGGTGCCCAAGAAGGGAAGTTAGGTTCCTACCGTCCCACAGAGACTGGGAGATAGGGACACTTCCTTGATGAAGACCCAAAGGGATGGCCAAGGTCCTTGAGAAAGATAGTCCTGGGTTGTAAAACTGGCAAGAGTCTTCTAAAAAGATTTGCATCTCAAAGGGACAAAGAAAGATTTCACAATTACAAATTTCCTCAAGCAAATGCTCTAAGAAAAGGGAGCAGAGGGACCTCCGTGATTAGGCCATGTGAATTCTGTCAGGGCCTGGGTGAAAAGGAGATCAGAGTCTTGGAGGCAGGAAGAAGTCTTTCTGAAGTATAGTCAAGCTGAGGGAAATGTTGAGGCCATCTTCATCACCGCCCTCTTTAGCTAATGGTTTCATGTTTCTTACACTCAGCATTTAGCTTTGTGGGGAGAGAGGGAGAATCCCCCTCTGCCCTTTCCCTTAAGGTTCTTATGGCTGGCCAAATAATCAACAAGACAGGTTAGCAGGAGAAAATAATACCAAGTTTAACAACATGTATACATGGGAGAAACTCAGAAATGAGCAACTCGTCCCTCTGTCTAAGCTGCTTGCTTAAGTATTGTAGCTAAAGGTGAGGAAGGTGTTGGGGGTGGGTAGTGGTCTGGGACTTCAGAAGGCAAGAAGACAATTCTTTTCAGGGTCATCTATAGATAATGTGGTCAGGGAGAGATAGAGTTTTTTGATAAAAGGCGCTTGGTGCCCCTCCCATTGTAAAATCTATTTTACATTATCATTACAGCCATCATGATAGAAGATCTGTTCCAGGAAGGAGTTACTATGTCAAATGCTTTAGGCAGTTAGTGGGGGAGGTCAAATGTCCCTCAGAGAAAACAATCAAGATAAAGAGATATATTTCAGGGTGGCCAAATCTTGATCTCTCACAGCTTGCTACAACACCGTGGAAATTGCCCGTTAGCAGGGAACTGGTGCCTTGATTGGAGAAACTGAGGCTCCAAGGGTACGTCATTTTGCTCTCTGTCAAGCTGAATATGGAGGATAATACAGTTTTATTCCAATACTTCAAGGCCAGAGCAAGGACAAGATAGCTTCAAGTGGCCTGCTATAGTTGTACACATAGTACTTTAAGAGGGATAATTTTTCCTAATTGATCAAGAAAATGCATCTATCCCCCAATAGTAATGAAAATAGAATTGATAATGCTTGCTGTGCTCTAACTTAGGTCTTTACCATACTGTTTGTCGAAAATGATGCAGCATACATATTATTCTGGGAGCAGAGAGGTTGAATTTAATCAGTGCCTTTTGTTTTCTTGCTATTTGCTTTGATTGCTATAGTTTAGCTGTTTGGCTCTGTTGAGTCATTATCTGTTCCTCCCCCTCCTTCCTTACTTCTCTTTGTTTCATTAGCATCTTTATTTTATAATTTCTTTGTTGTTTGAGCTGTGGTGTTCATGTTTAAATGATTGTTTTATTTCTAAATTCCTTTTTCATCAGAAACTTTTATTTCAAACTAAAGTAGTTTGAACAAATCCGATGTCTACTTTGGAATTACATTTCTTTATATACTTGTGAGAGTTAGTAGCATACTATTGAATGATGTGGATAATTATGGGAATCAACATAATGCCCTGTAGGTAGGGTATGTTAAATTGATTGCATTGATAGCTTCAGCTAAGGGCCTCACTGTAGCCATGCCCTTTGTAGTGTGATCTTTTTGCTCCCCTCATCGAGGTAGAGTGTATTTCTCCACTCCTTGAATCTGTGCTGGTCTTGTGACTTGCTTTGGGCAACAGAATGAAGCAGAAGATGCTTTTGCCAGTTGCAAGCCTACGAACTCTAGTGGATGTCTGCATCTTCCAGGAGAATAAGGCTGGAGTAGCCAATGGGAGGATTAGAGACCACATTGAGGAGAGATGAGCATTCTTATCTGAGGCTATCCTAGACCAGCCAGCCCCAAGCTAACCCCAAAACTGGCTGTAAGTACATGAACAAGTCTAGTCAAGATCAGCCACACCTGTCCATATCAGCAGAACCACTGACTGATCCAGAGACTCAGAGCAAAAATAAATGTATGTGTTTCCTACCACAAGGGTATTGTGGTTGTTTGTTACACAGAACTACTAGAGTATTAAGTAACTGATACATAAACTTTCTTTTTCCCATTATGGCACACACTTTCTCCCATTTAATTATTTTAAACATCTCTTGAGTGCCATACTGTATACCAAGGTATGGTGGTAAGTATTGAAGACACAAAAACAAATAACAACACTTCTCTCAGTTGATATGCTCATGTGAGAGACAAAGGGAAAAACCAGTCAACATTTTATAATAGAGGGTGGTGTGTTATATCAGATGAGCACGGAGATCATGGAGCTCCCAGGAGTGATAACGCAAATAAGCATCAAGTGGTCTTCCTGACAGTGACTGACATGTGGAATCTTGAATTACGATAAGTAGGAGCTAATGTGGTTAAAAAGATGTGACAGAAAAACATTCTAGGAAGCAGCAAATTATTTTCTAAATCATGAGAGAGCAAAGGGTACTGCAAAAATGGCAAGTACTTAAAAATAATGACATATGTGGGTTTAGCAGAGATGATTTTGGGAATTTAAGCAAAAACCAGATTAGAGCATAGATATTCGTGTGTTCCAAAAGTTTGATTTGTATCTTAGAAATTGTAAGGAAAAAAATGAATATTATTAACAATTACAGTTGATGTGGTTATTCCAAACATTTCAGGAGCTCTTTACAGCAGACATGGAGGAAAATAATGGAGGGTCAAAGATAAGAGGCAGGTAGTAGGAGGCTGCTGCAGTCATTTCCACAACAAGTGAGGAGGATGTGGTGTACCTGAAGCCGTGGAGACAATGCAAAGAAAGAAAAGAGTAAGAAGGATAGAGACCTTGGTTGTGCTAACATCCAAGGAATGGGTATAGCGACAATGAGAAATGAAAGAAAAAAAAAGAACCACCACATATGTAGAAGGAAAACCAGAGATTAAACTAGCATCAATGGCATCAGTTATATTGCTTGGCATCCCATGGGAACTTCCAAAAGTTTCTGAGAGAGTGACTGAATGAATGAGTGATCAATGAAAGATGGAAAGAGTAGCATGTAGCATGGGAGAAACTTTGGACTCAGAAATGTTTGGGGACTAAATTTATGCCATAAATTATGAATAAATTTTTTGTGTGTGTGTGAGGAAGATCAGCCCTGAGCTAACATCTGATGCCAATCCTCCCCTTTTTGCTGAGGAAGATTGACCCTGGGCTAACATCTCTGCCCATCTTCCTCTACTTTATATGAGACGCCGCCACAGCATGGCTTGACAAACAGTGAGTGGGTGCGCGCCCAGATCTGAATCTGTGAACCCCGGACCACCAAAGCAGAGCACACACACTTAACCGCTGCGCCACCGGGCCAGCCCCTATGGATAAATTTTAATCTCATGATTATATCTTCATTATTGAGAGTTTCTCAAAAGGAGGTAGAGGAGATGGCCAAAATGGCCACATAACCTTTCCTTCCTTCAAGAGATAGAATCCATTTCTATATCCCTTCAATCTAAGCAGCCTGTATGACTTGATTTGACTAAAAAAAACAATGGAAGGGAAACTGCAAATTCTGAGCCTGACCTCAAGAGGCTTTTGTACGATTCTCACTCTTGGGACCGTGAGACCACTAGGTGTACAAGCCTGGGCTAGCCTGCTGGGGGCTAAGAGACCAAGTGGAATAAAGACAAGCCGTTCTAGTTAACAGCCCCTTTGACTAACTAGCCTCAGTCGGCCTGGAACCTGATCATGGGCTCATGAGTGAGCCCAGCTGAGATCAGCTGAAGGACCTTCTAGCTGACCCAAACAAAAGTCTATATTCAATGCCAAATATATGGCTATTGTCTTAAGTTACAACGTTTATGATGATTTCTTTAAAGCTATAAAAGCCAACTGATAAAGAAGTTTTCCTAGAAAGATGGTCCCAGAATATCATGGCTTCCAGTTGGAACCAAGATATTGCTATTGTTCGTGTTCTACATTCTGCAATAGTATCTGCATATTGAGTTGGTGACATATGAATATAAAAGCAAAGAAAATGAAACAGGGTGGAAAGAAAATGATGACTCTCTACTTAACTAAACTAGGTAGGGATAAAATTGATAACCTGCATGGTTTGAATTCATAAGCCTATTTTACCCTCAATTTAGTTTTACATTTTCAAAAGCTTCTGTCCAATTTTACAGATTTCATAAAAGAAATAATTTTCAGAATTGCTTTTTGGTTCAATTAAACATTGGTGCCAGGGCAACTGAAGCTGTTACCAGTTGACTGTCCTGCCTATCTTGGCCAAGTGAATACATTCTGCATTTTTCCTTTATCTGCCTTGGATGAATTATTCATTGATTAAACTCATATTTCCAGGAACACAGATGGAAAATGGTTTTAAAAGTGTGCCCTTTAATAAAAATGTTCTCCTTTTTTTTCTCATTAAATGTCTTTGTGTAGTCAACTATTGCTTCTAACCAACCACAGCTATGCCCTGGTGGCTCGTTATCATCTTAGGTTCTTTCACTCTCCCATAATATTCTTTTTTCTATACCCGAGTTTGCTACTCCAGAAATACCTGTGTAATCCTCATATTTGAAATCATATTTTTATGCTCTTTCTTCTGACAAATGAAAAGTATAAAATGCAATACATGGGACTGAGTGAAACTCTCAGTTCCTTTTCTTCCTTTTTCCCCCCATTGCCTCTTCTCTCCTACTTTTACCCCTTCCTTCCCTTCTTTCGTTTTTCAGAATACTCAATTATTTTTGATGTATTTTTTTTATCAGTATGGCTTTGTATCCAATTTATTCTTGAACTCTCATTTCTTTTGAGTATTTCATGTTTGAGTCTATAAAAATATTATTTTTTCTTAAATGTTGTATAGTAGAAAGAGAAGCAATTTTGAAGTCATGCATTTTGTATTTAATCCAGATTGCACCATATTCTTGCAAAGAAATGAGTCAAATAATCTGATGATTCTCGCGATCTGATCTATAAAATAAGGTAAATAACCCTATTTTAGAAGAACAGTGTGAGAATAACATTGAAAATATTAAAAAAAAATTGTGACCTAGGTGGTAATTTAAAACACTGTACGATTTGTGTGAAATTGTCAAAGGAGTAAAATAGTAAGTTCCTAAAATGGACGAAAGTAGAGAAAGGCTTTCCTTGGACTTAAAATTTTTAATGACCCTTGAAGGGTTATAAAAATTGATATTTTTGAGAAAGGAGAGCTCTTCTAGGAAAAAAACTTTCCAAATATTTGGGTTCCTAATGGCTATTTCTGTAGTCTTCTGAATACTTAAAATGGAAACGTTTCATTTTTATGATTACTCTAATCTATATCTCATATTCCAAGACTGAAATCATGTGTATATACGCTCTTGAGCAAGTAGCAGAAAAGGCTATTCTCTTTCATTACGGTATTTTAACTTTCATAGGAGAAGAGTTGTCCTTATATAGAAAGAATATATTTCTGATTCCATATTCACAGCTTTTCTTCCATTTTCATCTATTTTCTGACCACATTTTTCACTTCACAAATTTGGCAGATATCTTACCCAAGAAAGCAGAAAGTATTATCTGAATTACAAAGTCACATATATTCCAAATAGAAGTTGAGTAGACAAAAAGATTAATTTGTTTTTTGTCCACCCCATCTTCATTTTTCTCTGTCACTTCTTTCTTTCTGTGCTCCTTGGAAACTGGGAAAGACGTAGTGAGTAAATTATAAGGAAAGAACTCTTAACCTCATGAAAATATGTGTAATGAAGTGAAATTCAGATTCAGCCTAACCCTGCCATGTTGGTGGTGTTACCTTAGATATTATTTATTGCGAAGTTTATTTTCAAACTTGTAGCATTGAACATATGGCTAGACGGTAGAACTTCTTGGTTTGCATTTTCTATTCGTGGCCTCCAGAGGGCAGCATTCATTCTTTCAATACTATAGAACATTAATAATAGCTGTGTATCTATCTATCTATCTATCTCTCTATCTATCTATCTATCTATTTATGTATCATCTATATATCTATCTCCCCTTGAGTTTATATCTGTCTTTCTGCATAGGGGCAAACAGTCCTCCACTAACACAGAAGACTTATGAGAAAGATATAAATGCATTATATGTTATCTTTTAAAAAAGTCATTAGATGCTTTCTTTGCATATTTGAAAGAACAAATGCAATGTGGCCAACTAATCTGAATCTTTCTCTCTGAACTTTTCAGTAATACTAAATATCAACTAAAAATGATTTTCTTTTCATAAGAAAAAATCCGTATTTGGTTTTATAAACAATTAAGCATTCAAATAGATGCTGAAAATTACCCCATTCCCTTCAAAAACTAGAAAACCAAGATAGAAAGAAAAACTGAATTTTACCAGGACAAACAATAAATGTTTTCCAAGAATAAAGAGTGACATGGTGGCATATCCCAGACAACACTCGGATCTGCTGATACACGGCAAGGAATACTGAGGTGCTCTCTCTGTAAAAGGCTTTCTTACACATACAGTTGCTTAGATTTTTAATAAGTCAAGCCCCATGAGTAACCATTTATGAATTACTGATATTGTTCTCACTAAAGAAGGAGTGTGTGATGTATAATCATTAGAGAGTTGGGGGAGACAAATGTGTGTTGCCCATCTAATGAAACTTTTAATGACCTCGTCTCTGCCAAGCTACTCAAAGAATAATTCAAAGAGAAGGTGAAGAGAGCTTTATTCTAATTTATTTTTTCTTAATTCCATATTTTGGTTTGTCTCTAATCAAGGAAAAAGATGGAACAAAATGGTCATGTTCACAGAGACATTTCAGTTAGTGGTGCAGAAAAGACCAACCTTGAATTTTGCATTGAAAATTTGAAGCAGCTGGAGGAGATTCTAGTTACAGAGAGAACAGAGACTGAGAAGGAAGACCATGGAGAAGGTAAAAGTTCAAGACATGTTATTCACAGTTATACATAAAATCACAGTGACCAAATTTATTCATCCCAAAATTAAAGAAAAATAAAATGTTTACTAATGTTTAAAAGTGGAAGAAATGGAAATATATTACTTTAATATGCCACTCACACTTGTCTCAGGTTGTTTGCAGGACCTGGTGACACAAACTTCCACAATGACACTTTATTTTTTATGAAAGGGGAGCCCAGGTTCCTAAAATTCACTTGCAGGAAAATTAATACTTGGGGGAAAGTACAGAAGGATTGAAAGATGTTCTTAACAAATCGTGACATTTTTCTTTCCACTGTTAATGAGTAGGAATGAAGCTATGTCTATGGGATTCTTCTTTAACATGAGCACTGTAATTTACACGCAAAGTAAATTCAGGCAGAGCTATTCAGAGAGACTACATGTAACAGGGTCACCATTTGTCAGAGATTATTACTCTAGAAGGCTCCCTAGGAGAGGCATAAATTTGTCCTGAAATAACACATCACATAATAACAGCAAGGAGCCTGTCTCTGCTCTCCTCACAGGCTGCACACCTGCTCAGAGGGACCTTCCTACTGAGCCTATTGAGGCAACCTGCTCATTCATGTGGCAATCCCAGCCCTTCGTTAGGAACTACTGGAGCAAAACCACACCATTAAATCACCCACCAACATATTGTAGAGAGGATAGATCTGTTTTGTTTGGAAACCTAAATATTTTAAGACAGACAGAATAGTTAAATGGGAAGATAGCAAACACTGGGGTCAAATTATCCCAGTTAAAAATCCCAATAGTCTAGCTGACTTATTAGCTATGAAGATCAATGTCCTTATATCTAAATTGGGAATGATAAAGCTCTCCTTATAGGGCTACTGTGAAGATCAAAATTGCTTTAGGCAAAGTGTCTAGTACAGTGCCTGGACATACTGAGCGTCTCTTTCTGTATTGGAATCAGGGGACCTTTTAAACACAACTGCAGATATTGGCCTTCATATAAGATGACAGAGAACCCCATGAGCAGTATAATCCCATGCTCTGAGCAGTAGCGCTGACCCACTCCTGTTATGCACCCCTGCCTACATTTAATTTATGGATTGTGGTTATTAAAGGCTGGGGGAAATACAGTGTGATTCTGGCCATGGGGCTATAAAGAGCTAAGTGGTCTTTACTGGGGTCACACTTTGTGCTCATTCAGTACAAGTTCCAAATAACACCTTTCTGTCTAACTAGTTCTTGAGCCACTTGTAAGGAAACTTTACGGCAAAGACATCTCTTTGAAGGTGGGAGCGAACCTCCTTGTTATTGAGTACTGTTTTAGTTAATTGCATCGTTAAGCCTCGGCACCTTTACCCATTTATAGCTCCACTGTCATTTTGTCATTTTGGAAGAGTGACATGAGGAAGTGCACTCATTTACCAAGCCTACACTAATAGTTGGTAAATGTGGTTTTGCTAAAACTTAAATGAAAAGCTAAACTCAGCAATTTAATCCAAACAATGAGCTACCAATTATTTTCAGGATTTTAGAGCCCCTTTTGGTTATAAATTGCTGTTTGCAGATAGCAACTAGTCAATCATCTTCACCACAAAGCCTCTTATTATGTAAAACGGTTTTAATCATTAAAAGTGTTTGGAGTTTCAGAAAGTCAGACAGCACTAAAATACCTAATAATACACTCTGAGCCAACCACAATGAATTTCAAGTCTATCTGGTTCCAAAGAGAAAATTGACTAAAATATTTTTGGTGGATGAGGATCAGTGGGTTTCCACTGCATATATTATTTCCAGCAGGGATAAGCATATGGTTAAGCAGAAAAAGAACTGACTGATTTGATTAAAAGTTTTTTCTTAGAGAACCATAAATAGAGATCATGTAGAGAAACATGGCAAGCCTTTTTAGGGCATTATCATTTATAGGACATATCCGATTATACATATAGTTATATATACATAGCTATATATGAATGGAACTCACATAAAGGACCTCTCATAAAGGAATAATTAATATTATAAAATAATATTGTGACCCCCACTAAAGCACCTTTCTTAAATAATAGCTGTCCTCTTTAAAAAACATTTTCCTTTTCCATTATTCACCTAAAGAAGCCCACAGATCAGCAGCGAACAGAATCATAATAAACATAATTGTAAAATAGGAAAACATGAATTACTTAGAGAAGATGCCCTCATCCTAGAAGAAAAAAAAGTAGAGACATTTTCTAGGATTAGTTTTAGCTCATATACAAATTCACTAGTTCACGAAGAGAGAAGGTTCCAATGCTATTGAGTATATCTCCATATTCTATACATTTCAGCCATATGGCTCAAGATTGTCAATGTACATAGCAACAGACTGTCATGGATTACACCATTTAATTACAATCCTATAAAAGACATGTTTTGCTTATTAGACAACTTAAAAAAGAGTCCATTATGGGACAACAACGATCTCTTCTTCAAGAGAGAAAGAAGTTCAAATATGAAGCATGAACAATGTGAGGAGAACTTCAGGGTCCGCCCCTGTAATTAATTCTTCTAGGCTAGATTCTAAGCTCCTGTGAGGGTCCATTAAGTAATTACATCATTCAATGCATATTTGTTGAGAGCCAACTAGCAGGCACTCTTCTAGGTGCTTAGAATGCAACAGTGAACAAAAGTCAAAGTCCTCATGGAATTACTCTAATGAGGACAATGGACAACGGACACGTGAATGGATTATGTCATAAGAATAGCATGTAATGGTAAGCAGTGTGAGGAAAAAAGACAGCATAAGGGTAAAGAGAGTGGTGATGTTGCTATCTTAGAGTGGACAGGGAGAACCTCTCTAGAAGGTGAATTTTGATTAGACAATTAAAGAAAATGAGGGCATCAACTAAACAAATATGTAGAGGAAGGCCATTCCAAGTCTGTAATGGTGAATGCAATGGTCCCAATATGGAAATACCCTTGGTACATCACAGAACCTCAAGAAGGCCAATGTGGCAGGCACAGAATGATTGAGGGGAAGGACAGTGGAAATGAAGTAGAAGAGAAATGAATGGGCCAAGTTGTGTAGAGACTTAGATTTTATTTTGAGATGAGAAAGCATTTGTTGATTTTTTTCACAGGGGGCAACATGATGACTCATATTATAAAGGATCACTCTGACTGCTGTGGTTTAAAATTTAAAGAAAGTTCAGTCAGCAAAATTTATCACTTTTCTTCAGCCTAGTTTATCCAGAAAGGTGCATGGAGTAGACTGATTTAGATTTAATGAGGATTGGGGTTTTACCAGGCAGAGGAAAATATGGGCAAGAGAGCTGATGACAGAAGTAGTCTTTTTTTATTGTGATAAAATATACATAACATAAAATTTATCATTTTAACCTTTTTTTAAGCTCACAGTTCAGTGGAATTAAGTGTTTTCACATTGTTGTGCAACCATCCCCACCATCAATCCCCAGAGATTTTTCATCTTCCTAAGCTGAAACCCTGTACCCATTAAACAATAACCCCTCATTCACCCTTTCCCCTTGGTCCTGGGAACCATCTTTCTACTTTTTGTCTCTATGAATTTGATTACTCTAGGTACCTCATAAAAGTGGAATCATACAATATTTTTCCTTTTGCATCTGGCTTATTTCACTTAGCGTAATGTCTTCAAGGTTCATCGACATTGTGGCATGTGTCAGAATTTCATTAATTTTTAGAGCTGAATAGAATTCTATCATATGTGTATATCATGTTTTGTTTATCCGTTCATCCCTTGATGGACGTTTGGCTTATTTCCACCTTTTGGCTATTGTGAATAATGCTGCTATTAACAAGGATGTACAAATGTCTGTTTACATTTCTGCTTTCACTTTTGTGGGGTGTTTAACCAGAAGTGAAATTTCTGGATCATATGGTAATTCTAAACTAAGTTTTTTGAGGAACCACCCTACTGTTTTCCACAGTGGCTGCACCATTTTACATTCCCACCACCTGTGCACAAGGGTTCCAATTTCTCCACATTCTCACCAACACATATCATTTTCTGTTTGTTTTTTTATAATAGCCATTCTAATGGGTGTAAAGTGGTATCTTATTGTAGTTTTCATTTGTATTTCCCTACTTATTAGTGATGTTGAGGATTTTTTCATGTGCTTGTTGCACATTGATATCTTTTTTGGAGAAATGTCTATTCAAGTCCTTTGTCCATTTTTTAATCATGTTTGTTAAATTAATGAGCTGTAGGAGTTTTTAATATATTCTTGATATTATCCCTGATCAGCTACATGATTTGCAAACATTTTTTTCCCATTCCTTGTGCTGCTTTTTCAGTCAGTTGATAGTGTTCTCGGATGCATAAAACTTTTTAACTTTGATGAGGTGCAACTTATCTATTTTTTTTGTTTTGTTGCTTTATGTTTTGGTGTCATATCCAAGAAATCAGTGCTAAATTCAATGTCATGAAACTTTTCTCATATGTTTACTTCTAAGAGTTTTATAGTTTTAGCTATCATGTTTAGATCTTCGACCCATTTTGAGTTAATTTTTGTATACGTTGTAAAAAAAAGAGTACAACTTCATTCTTTTGCTCATAGATATGTTTTTCCAACACCATTTGTTGAAAATACTGCTGTTGCCTTACTGAAGGGTCTTGGCACTCATAGAAGATCATTTAATTGTATATGTAAGGTATTTCTGGGCTTTCTATTCTATTCCATTGGTTCATTTGTCTGTCTTTATGCCAGTACTATGCAGTTTTTATCACTGTAGATTTGTAGCAAGTTTTGAAATCAGGAAATGTGAGAGTTTCAAATTCATTTTTCTTTTTCAAGAGTGTTTTGGCAATCCGGGACCTCTTGAGATTGCATCTGAATTTTGGGACAGATTTTTCTATTTCTGCAAAAATGTTGGGATTTTGATAGGGATGGCATTGAATCTGTAGATCATTTTGGGTAGTATTGACATCTTAACAATATTAATTCTTCCAATCTATGAACATAGGGTGTCATTCCATTTATTTGTGTAATCTTAATTTCTCTCAGGAACATTTTGTAGTTTTTGGTGCAAGTCTTTGCCTCCTTGGATAAGTTTATTCCTAAGTATTTTATCTTTTTGATGATATTGTAGGTGGAATTGTTTTCTTAGTTTCCTTTTTATATTGTCCATTGTTAGTGTATAGAAAAACAACCAATTTTGTGCCTTGATATTGTATTCTACAACTTTGTTGAAATAGTTTATTACTTCTAAACATTTTTTTATTGTGTAATCTTTATGGTTTTCTATATATAGGATTTGTCATCTGCAAAAAAAGATAATTTTACTTATTCCTTTCCAATGTAGATGCCTTTTAATTCTTTTTTTTTTTTTTTCCGTGCCTAATTGCTGTGGCTAGAAAGTCTAATATTATGTTGAATAGAAGTGGTAAAAGAGGGTTCTTTGTCTTGTTCCTAACCTTAGAGGAAAAGCTTTCAGTCTTTCACCATTGAGTATGATGTTAGGTGTGTGGTTTTCCTATTCATATTTTGTTGAGTATGATGTTGGCTGTGTGGCTTTTTATGTTGAGTTAGTTTCCTTCTATTCTAGTTTGTTGAGTGTTTTTATCATGAAAGATGTTGAATTTTGTCAAATGCCTTTTCTGCATCAATTGAGATGGTCATGTGGTTTTTGCTCTTCATTCTGTTAATCTGGTGTATTATATTGATTGATTTTTGTGTATTGAACTTTCCTTGGATTCCAAGAATAAATCCTGCATGGTTATAGTGTATAATCCTTTAATGTGCTGTTGAATTCAACTTTGCAGTATTTTGTCAAGGATTTTTGCATCAATATTCATTATCGATATTGGTCTGTAGTTTTCTTATAGTGTCTTTGTCTGGCTTTGATATCAGGGTAAAGATGGCTTTGTAAAAAGAATTAGGAAGTGTTACTTCCACTTCTATTTTTCAGAAGAGTTTAGGAAGGACCGTTCAATGATTGTTACAAGTCAGAGGTGAAGTTTTCTAGTCTTGGGCTTGTCTTTTTTGGGAGGCGTATGATTACAGATTTAATATATTTACTTGTTATAGATATTTTCAGATTTTCTATTTTTTCTTGAGTCAATTTTGGTAGTTTGTGTGTTTTAAGCATTTTGTCCACTTCATCTAGTATACCTAGTTAACTGGCACACAATTGTTCATAGTATTCTTGGATAGTCCTTTTTATTTCTGTAAAATTGGTAGCAATGCTCACACTTTTATTTTTTATTTTAGTTATTTGAGTCTTCTCTTTTATTTCTTAGATAATCTAGCTAGAGGTTTGTCAATTTTATTCATCTTTTCAAAGAACAAACTCTTGGTGTTGTTGATTTTCTCTATTGTTTTTCTATTTTATCTCTGTTATAATCTTTATTATTTATTTCCCTTATATAGCCTTGAGTTTAGTTTTTTCCTTTTTTTCCTGGTTCCTTAAGGTGTAAAATTAGGTTATTTATTTGAGATCTCTCTTCTTTTTACAAGTGTTTACAGCTATTAATTTCCTTTTTAGTAGTGCTTTTGCTGCAATCCATAAGATTTGGTATGTTGTGTTTTCACTTTCATTTGTCTTAAGATATTTTTTAATTTCCCTTGTGATTTCTTCTTTGACTCATTGGTTGTTGGAGTATATTTAATTTCCACATATTTGTGAATTTTCCAGTTTTCATCCCACTGTGATCAGAAAAGATACTTTATATGATTTTAGCTTTAAGAAATTTATTAAAGACTTTTCATGGCCAAACATATGGTCTATACTAGAGAAGGTTCCATGTGCACTTGAGAAAAATGTGTATTCTGTTGTTGTTGGGTAGAGTGTTCTGTTAGGTCCAATTGGTCTATAATGTTATTCAAGTCCTCTATTTCTTCTGGTTGTTCTAGGAGTGCTTTTAATCGTAGACTGTGAAATACAAGCTGAGTAAGGAGGGACATGAGGATATGGGAATGATGAAAGGATAAAAAATGACCCTGGAATGGTAGAAAAATTATTATAATTCTGTTACTAGAGATATGAAATGAAAAGACAGTAGGCGATGGTTGGAAAGGAGGATGGCTGAAGTTGAGATCATATTGAGGTGTAATTGCTGGTCCATTGTAGGTCTTGACCATGTAAGCGGGAGGCTGAGGTAGTCAGGGAGACAACGGGGAGAAAGTGAGAAGGTCAAGGAACTGAGGAGCATTTAGTTTGGACTGATGATCTAAATAACTATTGAGTTACTCAGAATGAGGACTAGAAAAATAGTGAGAAGGAAAGCAATGAGCCAGGTGCTAGTGTCTTTAAGGGAAGAGGGATAATGGTGGGGAAAATAATAGATCATCGATTGAGCAGTGGGTGGAGAAATCTGATTCCATAGGCTTCAAGCGAATTCGTTGCTTATAGAATGATCTGGAAATGACAATAAGATGCCCTCATCCAGGATCCATGGTATAAGATGTGTTTGAGAGAAAAGTGTCATTATTTGAGAAGGCTGTGGGAGTAATTATATCCCTTGAGAAGAAACATTTCAATTACAGCAAGAACTTTCAGTAGAGAGCCTGAGGAAACAGAAGATGTTGCTGATGAGTTGACTGTGAGTTACTGAGCATACAGTGGAAGAGTTTGCTTAGGTCAGAAAGAGGATAAAATACAAATAGATGAAAGGATGTACAGGGCTGCATGGGGGATAGAGTAGGAATGAGGAGGGATATTTAGAAAGCATGTACTTGTTGAGTAGAGGCAAACAGAAAGCTAGCATGTGGTGTGAGTATTCTAGTAGTGAATGTACGTATCATTTCTTACATAGCCCCCTTCCTTAGGAACAATGTTCTGTAATTATCTTTTCCTATAATGTGTTTGACTTTGTATCAGGATAACAAGACTGTAAGGGTGATGGTGAAAACTTTGGACGGGCAGAGGTGGTCTCATTAGAAGCAAGTAAACCTTTTGGGACTCCCTTTTAAATTATGTCCAGTGAGGAACTCTATAAGACAGATTCCTAAAAGAATTATTGGGTCAAAACAGGATCATTGTTTAAAGTGTGACTATTCTTTATGTAAATGTGATATCTACTTTTATAAAAATTATTTAATACAGCTAGGGCAAAAACAGGAAAAAACACAAATCTCACCATTCAGAGAATAAATACCTTAAAGAATACACTATTTTTAAAGATAGGTCTATGTGTATGCAGATAGAAAAAGAAGTAGATAGTGGTTTGTAAAAATACTGTAATGATTCTCTACAGATTACATCTTAGTTTATAAAACCTGAACTTTATTTCATCAAATTTAAAATAATAAGAGGATTATGAAATAAAACAGAAGAAACTAGAACTTTTGATGAATGTTTTTATACAACAAATACATTATTTCCTAAAAGATTCCACTAAGGTAATGAAAAACGATTATGACCAACATTGTGAAGTTGAAGTTACTACTTTTTTTTTTTTTTATTATTATTATTTTTTTTAATTTTTTCCCCCCAAAGCCCCAGTAGATAGTTGTATATCATAGCTTCACATCCTTCTAGTTGCTGTATGTGGGACTCGGCCTCAGGATGGACGGAGAAGTGGTGCCTCGATGCGCACCCGGGATCCGAACCCGGGCCACCAGCATCGCAGGGCGCGCACTTAACCACCAAGACACAGGGCCGGCCCTGAAGTTACTACTTTTAAAGTACATGTTTGAATTTTAGACACTATTTCTTCCCCATTAAGAATGATGAGACATTTCACCTTTTCACTTTTCCCTCCCTCAATTTCCCCAAATCTCTTAATTTTGTTATATTATTTTTTATATTTAGGTTTGTAACATTTGTATTATATGTTCTGTTAACATATTTCACAGAGTTATTTTCTCTTACTTTCATATTTAAATGGATTTAATGCTAATTACTTGTCTTTTTCTTACCAAAGCTTGTCAGTTCTTTTTTTTTTTATGTCTTTCTTTCTTTTTTTTTTTTTTTGTGAGGAAGATTAGCCCTGAGCTAACATCTGTTGCCAATCCTCTTTTTGCTGAGGAAGACTGGCCCTGGGCTAACATCCATGCCCATCTTCCTCTACTTTATATGGGACGCTGCCACAGCATGGCTTGACGAGCGGTGCGGCAGTGCCCTCTGGGATCCGAACCTGAGAACCCTCGGGCGCAGAAGCAGAGCGTGCGCTTAACCGTTAAGCCACCGTGCTGGCCCAGCTTGTCAATTCTTGAAGTGTTTTGATTCATACCATGGGTGGCTGAATGTCATCATCAAGTGATATTTTGGGGCACAATTCATAAGAATTATATTCTTCAAGTCCTTGCATACTTCAAAATCTATGCATTTTATCTTTATATTGTATAAACCTTGCTTGTATGTAATATTCTGGAAGCATATTACCTTTTATTCAGTACTTTATAGACATTACTCTAATATATTCCAACACTAGGTGTTCCTATGGAGAAAGATAATGACAATTGAAATTTTTCCTCTGGAACTGACTAGCATTCTCTGCCTAAATTTTTTTTAAGTAATTTACCTAGGATATGACTTGGTGTCAATTGCTATGTGACATTTCTTTTTTCCTTGAGATAAGAGACCTTTCAATTTGAAGGTTTACAACCTCCTTTCAAGTAAATAAATTTTCTTCTACTATAACTTTCAAAACATTTTTTTTAGATATTGAGTAGTAAAATATGATATTTATAAAATGTGTGCTTTTGACCTAGTTTAAAATGCTTCCATTAACTACACACCCTCTGTGAACCCCTGAGTCCATCTTCCCTCTCCTGCCTCAGAAGTAACCACAGCCATAAGTTTTGTGTTAGTCATTTCTGTGATTTAAAAAATTATTTTACATCATTTTTTTCCTGAACAATATGTTATTTTGTTTTGCATGGTTTTGAAATCTGTATAAATGGAGTAACATTATAACTATCCTTGAACTTGTATTTTTATTCAATATTATTTTCCAGAGACCCAGCCACGATTCTCAATGTGGCTGTATTTAATTTCACTGCTCTGCATTATGCTATTGTATATATTGTCCATAATTTATTTATTCATTCCACAATTAATAATATTTGGGTTATTTCTAGTTAGGAACTACTAGGAACAAAACTGCTATGAACTATCTTGTGTACAGGTTTGGAAATACATATATAGGATTTTCTCTAAACCCAGAAGTAGACTTGCTGAGTCATGGATTTAGGACACCTTCAATTTTACAAGATAATGCAAAATTGTTTTCCAAAGTGGTTGTAAAAATTCATACTCCCAAAAGCTTGTTGCTAATAAAAGTTCAGGTTGCTACACATCATCACTTACATTTGTAATAGACAAATTTTACCTGTTATCATGCTGTTAGGTGTGAAACAGTAGCTGATTGTGGTTGTAACTGGCAATTCCCTGAGCTTTCATTGGCATTGACCCTTTATTGTGTTCTTTTCTGTGAAATGCTGGTTCGTAATTTTTGCTTGTTTTAAATTGAGTTATTGTCTTTCGATTATTGACTTGAAGAAGTTCTTTGTATATTTCAGATCTTAATCAGCTACATTTTCACGTGTACTCTCTCTCAGTTTACGGATGATCCATCGTGTCTTCACAGTCTCTGTAGAATCTTTTGATGCATAGATGTTCCTCATTTAACATAGTAAAAATTACCACCTTTTCCTTTACGCTGTATGGATTTGTGTATTTTTATTATAAATTACTTATACTAGAAATAACAAAGTTTTTATAGGCTTATCTCTCACATTTAGTCTTTATTCTACCTGGAATTGATTACTTTGTCCTTTTATGTGCGTTAAGTATGACATATAAAGTAATAGTTTGTATTATCAAATTTTATCACAATTTTAGCAAGTTGGGACTCATTTTTCCCTTCTGCATGTTGGTCTTCTCTACCCCACTTATCAGTATACTAAGGAGCTCTATCCTGAAATATATTTCCTATATTATATTATCAAAAATATTTACAAGGTAAACATATGGCTTCACTGGTGAATTCTACCAAACATTTAAAGAAGAATTAATACCAATCCTTCTCAAATTCTTCCAAAAAATAGAAGAGAAGATAACATTGCTAAACTCATTTTACGAGGCCAGCATTACCCTGCTGCCAAAGCCAGATATGTACACTACAACAGAAGAAAATTACAGGCCAATAACCCTGATGAACATAGATGGAAAATCCTCAACAAAATAGTAGCAAACCACATTCAACAGCACATAAAAAGAATCATGCACCACGATCAAGTGGGGCTTATTCCTGGAATGCAATGATGGTTCAACATGTGCAAACTAATAAATGTGATTCACTACATTAATAGAATGAAAGATAAAAATCATGTTATTCTTTCAATAGAAATAGTAAAATCATTTGACAAAATTCAACATCCTTTCACGATAAAATGTCTCAACAAATTAGGTATAGAAGGAGTATACCTCAATATGATAAAGGCCATATATGATAAGCTCATGGAAAGCTTATATGATAAGCTTATATGAAAAGCTGAAAGCTTTTTCTCTAAGATCAAGAACAAGACAAGGGTGCCCACTCTCACCACTTCTTTTCCATATAGTACTAAAAGTCCTAACTAGAACAATTAAGCAAGAAAAGGAAATAAAAGGCATCCAAATTTGAAAGGAAGAGGTAAAACTGTGTGTGTTTGCAGATGACATGATCTTATATATAGAAAACCCTAAAGATTCCACCAAAAAGTTGTTAGAATTAATAAACAAATTCAGTGAAGCTGCAAGATACAAAATCAATATACAAAAATCAGTGCATTTCTATACACTAACAATGAACTACCTGAAAGAGAAATAAAGAAAACAATCCCATTGACAACAGCATCAAAAACAATAATATACTTAAGAATAAATTTAACCAAGGAGGTTTAAGATCTGTACACTGAAAATTGTAAAACAGTGATGAAAGAAATTGAAGATGACACATCTTCAATTGAGAATGGAAAGATATCTCATGTTCATGGATCATAAGAATTAGTGTTGCTAAAATACCCATACTACTGAAAGTGATCCACAGATTCAGTGCAATCCTTATCAAATTCCAATGGCATTTTTCACAGAAACAGAAAAAATAATCCTAAAATTCACGTGGACCTCAAAAGATCATGGATACCAAAGCAACCTTAAGCGAAAAGAACAAAGTTGGAGGCACCACACTAACTGATTTTAAAATATGCTACAAATCTATAGGAATCAAAACGGCATGAAGCTGGCATAAAAACAGACATATAGACCAACGGAATAGAAGAGAGTCCAGAAATAAATCCACACATTTATGATCAATTGATCTTCAACAAAGTTGCCAAGAACATACAATGGGTAAGGTCAGTTTCTTTAATAGATGATTCTGGGAAAACTGGTTTATCACATGCAGAAGAAAGAAATGGTCCCTTGTCTCACTCCGTATATAAAAATCAACTCAAAATAGATTAAAGACTTAAATGTAAGACCTGAAACCATAAAACTGAAAGAAGAAAACATAGGGAAAAAACATCTTGACATTGGTCTGGGCAATAGTTTTTTGTATGACCCCCAAAAGCACAGATAACAAAAGCAAAAATAGACAAATGGGATTGCATCAAGCTAAAAAGTTTCCGCACAACATAGGAAAAAATAAACAGACTGAAGAGACAACCTATGGAATGGAGGAAAATACTTACAAACCATTCATCTGATAAAGAGTTAAGATCCAAAATATATAAGGAACTCAAACAACTCGATAGTAAGAAAACAAACACAATTAAAAAATGGGTAAAGGACCTGAATAGATAGTTCTGAAAGAAGACGTACAAATGGCCAAGAAATACATTAAAAAGTACTCAATATCACTAATCTTCAGGGAAATTCAAATCAAAACTACAGTAAGAGATAACCTCACACCTGTTAGAATGGCTATTATCAGAAAGACAAAAGATCACAAGTGTTGGCATGGTCGTGGAGAAAAGGGAACTCTTGTACACTGTTGATGAGAATGTAAATTGATAGAGCTATTTGGAAAACAGCATGGAGAGTCTTCAAAAAATGAAAAACAGAACTACTATATGATCCAACAGTCCCACTTCTAGGCATACATCCAAAGGAAATGAAATCAGTATCTTGAAGAGTTATCTGCACTCCCATGTTCATTGCAGCATTATTCATAATAGCCAAAAAATGGAAAAAAACCAAGTGTTCATCAAAGGATGAATGGAAAAAGAATAAAAGGTATATATATACACACACACGTATATATATATATATATCCACACACACAGCGCACAATGGAATATTATTCAGCAATGAGAAAGAAGGAAATCCTGTCATTTGCAACAACATGAGTGAAAATGGAGGACATTATGCTACGTGAAGTGAGCCAAACAGAGAAAGACAAATACTGTATAATGTCACTTACATGTGGAATAAAAAAAAAAAAAAAGAGTCGAACTCATAGAACTCATAGAAGCAGAGAGTAAAAATGTGGTTACCAGGGACTGAGGCAGTGGGGGAAATGTGGCGATGTTGTTCAAAGGCTACAAAGTTGCAATTACGTAGGATGAATAAGTCTAGAGATCATGTACAAGCATGATAACAATAGTTATTATAATAATACTGTATTGAATGCTGGAGATCTACTAATCTGAGGGTAGATTTGAGGTGCACTCATGACACACAAAAAATGGTAACTATGTGAGGAAATATGTTAATTAGCTTGACTGTTGTAATCATTTCACCATGTATATGTATGTTAAATCATCGAGTTGTACATCTTAAATATACAATTTTTATTTAAAAATATATAAATAAAAAATAAAGTTATGATACTCATGAGAAATCGTGAATAAAACATTAGCAAACAAAATTCAAAATTATACATAAAAGATGGGCAAGCTGGGTTTTTCTTGGGAGTGCCAAGTTGTTTTCACATTAGGAAATCATTCAACGTATTTCACCACATTGCAGGTTAAAGACTCAAAATCATATGATTGTTTCAATAAATACATACAAGCAATTTACTAATTGCGTTACTTAGGAAAATTGCTTAATGTTTTAAAAATTGATTTTCTTCAGCTGCAAAATAAAAAAGAAAAATTTAAAAATATAAACAAATCATGTTTTAAAAGGATAGAAAATAAGATGCAAAATATCTTAGATCCTTAAATATTTTATCCTGACATTTACTGAAAAACTTAGAGGAAACAACAAACTTACTAGGTTTAAGTAAATTCATTTCAATCTTAGATTTAATTCCATCTGAGAGAGAAATGTTAGTTTCTGTACTAAACTTTATTCAATGTTTTAATTCCTCTTCACCATGAGACTCTGGGAAAATTCCCAGTAAAAATAAACACTTTTTCCTTCTAATTGTAACCATAAATATGACATTTGGGGATAAGTGTGCAGACCTTTTATGAGCATTCATTAATAATCAATCACACATTAGGATTAATTTAAAAAGTCATAACTCTGTTGATGCCGGACTTTGACATCACATATGCATTTGTATCCAATCCATCTATTTCTATGGAATGAATTTAACAATTATTTTTGTCTAATATCCAATGGAAAAATTGTCACAATAAAACTTTCATTACAGGAAACCCAGAAAAAAGTTTTCTTTAATAAAATGTGCATGTATTTATATGGGGAAGACAGAGCTTTCTCCTACCCATGGCATTAGAGAAATCTCACCTTTCAAAGTAGACCTTGATAGGCCTATAAAATTAGTCAAATAGAAAAAAAAGATACAGTATAGATGCTTGTTAGCTGCAGGTATCAAATATTCAGTTTTTCTCTGAACAAAACCACTTCGTAAAATCCTGCTCATTAATTCCAAAAGAAGAATAAAAATGAATAGATAAAGCATTCAAATCCTCTCTTCAAGTGCATGACCTGAAGCACCTAACTTCAAATTAGATGGTGTTTTATAATTCCTACAATGGTGTCTGAGGATGCTGGTGAGGAAATGACAAAAGACTCTTTAAGTTAACTCTAGGACATTTTAGTATCAAAATACTAAACAGCAGGGGCCGGCCTGGTGACACGAGTGGTTAAGTGTGTGCACTCTGCTTCAGCGGCCCAGGGTTCACATGTTCGGATCCCAGGCGCGCACCCACACACCTCTTGTTAAGCCATATAAAGTAGAGGAAGATGGGCACGGATGTTAGCCGGGGGCCAATCTTCCTCAGCAAAAAAGAAGAAGATTGGCATCGGATGTTAGTTCAGGGCTGGTCTTCCTCACACACACACAAAAAATACTAAATAGCACACAACATCCTAGATTGTACTGAAATAGGCCTCTTCTTTCATTTTTAATGAACATTTATTTTTACAGTCCACTGGTAATTTGGGTGCATTTATTTTCTTTTCCTTTTTCTTTTATTATTTTTAGTTTTTAGAAGCTATTGTTTAAATGAAAGAGGCCAGTAAGTGATGTAATTTTGAATAATTTCACAGCAATGGTAGAGAATCTTCCCCTACCCAGAGTTGCTGGCATCATCCTAAACATTGATTTTATGACACTCTCTACATGTTCTATCTGCCCCACTGACCTGCATTGGCCCATCTGTGAGATTTTCAGCGATTTACTACTGCAACTGCAGATATGAAAAGATGACCTGGAAAATCAGCAAGTCAGTCTCTTATTCTCATTCTTTCTCGTAGCATTGTATTTAAGAACATGAATTCTGGAATGTGACGGATCTAGGTTCAAATGCTAGTTCTTCTGTGAGTGACTTAATCTTTCAAAGTTTCATCAGTAAAAAGGTGATAGTAATAGCTAATTCATGAGCTTACTGTGTGAATTAAGTGAGATAACGCATGTAAAACACTTAGTCCAGTATCTCACAATTAACATTAGCTGTTATTACTGTTATCTCATAGATTGAAATAAGTGACAGACACGGGTGGTAGCGGGTGTTTAATTTGGGGGGATCAAGGCAAAAGGTCACCAAAACTTGATCAACAGACGAGATGAGTAAGAAGAGGACACCAGCCAAGACAGAAGGTAATAGATGTGTAGAAAAGTGGAAACATAATGAAAAAAACTGTGGACAAGCAATTTTAAAAAAGCAAAAGACTTCCTAAAAATCTGGTTATTTAGTTCTCTGACTTTGAAGAATAATTTGCTTACAATAAAGTGCGTAAATCCTAAATATTGAGCTCAATGAATTTTTACATGTATATATAGCTCTATAACTACTGTAGAAATAGAAATATAAGACATTTACAGCCCCCACCCCCCACCCAGAAGGCTCTCTCCTGGTTCATCCCAGTCAACAACCACCCTTTAAAGGCAATTACTATTTTAACCCCTATCATGAACTTCATACAAATGAAACGATACCATATTCACTCTTTTGTGTCTGGCTTCTTTCTTTTAACATACTGTCTATAAGAATTATCCATGTTGTTATTTCTCTTTTCTCCATTGCTTTAAAGTATTCTATTATATGAATATCCCACAACTTATTTATCCTTCTATGGATGGATTATTAGACTGCTTTAATTTTGGGGGCTATTATGAAAAGCTGCTATAAGCTGTTATAAACATTTGCATACATGTCTTTTAATAAACATAAGCACTCATTGTTGTTTGGTATATACCCAGGGATAGCATTGCTGAGTTAAAGGGCGTATGTATGTTTAGTTTTAGTTAGATATTGACAAACAATTTCATAAGTGGTTGAAACAGTTCACACTCTCCCCTAGCAATATCGCAGCTCCAGCTGTACCTGACCCTTGCCAACATTTGATATCGGCCATTGTTTAATTTTTAACCAATCTGATCGGAGTTTGATGTATGTTATTATTATTTTATTTTGCATTTCTATGATGGCTAATGAAGTTGAGCACCATTTTATATTCATCTTGGCCATTTGCATATCCTTTCTGAGGTGACTGTTGTCCATTTTTTAGAAATTGTGTTGCTTATTTATTTACTTACTTATCTTTCACGTTAACCATCTACCATCCATCTCAAACCTTGTGTGTGATATAAAATCAGAATCAACGTTCATATTTGTTAAAATTTCTACACACATATCCTTTGATACAGCACCATTTACTGAATTTTATTGGTGCCTTTGCTATGTATCAGGTGTGTAGATCTGTTTCTGGGCTCTTTATGCTAATCCATTGGACACTTTGTCTGTTTTTGTGCTAATACAACACTTCATTTCTCTATCTTTATAGTAAGTCTTGATACTTGGTGGTGTAAATCCTCCCACTTTGTTTTTCTTTTTGCAGATTACCTTGGCTACTCTAGGTCTCTTTGATTTTTATATAGATTTTAGAATCAGCTAGTTACATTTCCCAAATCATTCTGTTCCTCTATAACTTTGAGAAACAGGTAGTCATTGAGACCTGTAAATTCTACTGCAAACTTTCTAAGTTATTATTAAAGTCCCTTAAAATATGCTTCAAACATATTTTTACAGCCTTATTTTCCAATTACTCTTCTTTATTAACCTCTCACCGTCCCCAACATGTTTATTTAAATCCTTGCCTCTGTCATTTGACAGCTGTTTCCCCAGCTGGAGTGCTCGCTCCAGTCCTTTCTGCCCATCTAAGTCTTACTTCTGTTTCTGAAGTTTCTGTTTCCAGATTCAAATGCCACTTGCCCAAAGCAGCTTTCTCGTCTCCCTCCAGCCCACCTTGAACTCTGCAGCATCTGACCTCCCACTGTAGGTGTTTCCTGAACCAAATATATTTTGGACTAATCACCTATAGCCTTATATTTTAGTTATTATTATTATTTTTTTTTAATTTTTTTTTTGTTGCTGTTGGTGAGGAAGATTGGCCCTTGAGTTAACATCAGTTGCCAATCTTCCCCTTTTCGCTGAGGAAGATTGGCCCTGAGCTAACATCTGTGCCCATCTTCCTCTATTTTGTATGTGGGATGCCACCACAGCATGGTTTGATGAGCAGTGCATATGTCCGTGCCCAGGACCCGAACCTGCAAACCCTGGGCCACCCAACGGAAGCACGCGTGAACTTAACCACTACACCACCCAGCCGGTCCCTAGTTATTATTTTATGGGATGACTTTTGGCAGGAATCTTACTTTCAAATCCTTTCACCCTTCACAACCCTTTCCATGCGGCTTGCATGTAGGTGTCAAATAAATAAATAACTTCAGATTGCTTGGCTGCAAACCTTTTAAAATAAAAATAGTAGAATCAAGATATGCACCATCGTGTTAGAAACCGCATCGTGAAATGAAAACATATGTGGCGACTTGAATGTCTTTGCCTTCTCATTGCTGGTTAGAAACTGGGATGGATCCTTAATCTGTTCATCCTCTCCTTGCTGTAACTTGTCTCCTCACAAATGTGTGCTTGAAAAAATCAGGAGCTTTGTGAAGAAATTACGCTTTATGTAGCACCACAAGAGAAAGACTTTTACGCTATAAACTATTCTAATGTGAAGTAGAATGTTCAAACTATTTAAAAATATAGATGGTAAGTAAAAAGGATACTTCAAAGATTTAGTTTAAATGTACTATATCGGCTTTAAAAAAATGGATTCTGAAGCCTGGATAAATCCCTTGAAATTTAACTAAACATTTTGGGGGAAAAAAAAAATTCTTGATAGCTTTATTTAAAGAGCTGGAAATGAAGTAGAATTATCTTTTGTTTTCCTACTAGTCCACAGTCCTCATGATTCAACAGGCTAGATGCTAATTCTAATAGTATCCTTTAACTAATAAGGATCTCTCAAAATTTACTTTAAATAGAGCTCGGGACAGTACTATGCATTTGCACCAAATGTTATACAAATAAACAGCCACATTAAGATTTACTGTTATGATTCCCCAAATAAGATTCTTTCGCTTGGATCGAAGAATTATATGTGGACTGACGCCCTCAGCTCAGTGCGCACTTCCCCGCAGGTCGCCAGCTGTGTGTCCCATGGCCAAGTGACTCAACTTTGGGAACTTTGCCTTCCTGGACCCACATTTTTCTAGATATTTTTAATTCCTCAGTTTTAAATCACCTTCCTTGTTCCATGAAAATGTTCCAAAAGTTGTCTTAAAATTAAATGGCTTAAAAAAAAAAGAATTATATGTGGCACTGTATTTTTTACTTTTCTGGAATCTACCTATTACTAAAAGAACATCTGATAAATGGGCAAGGTTTTTATTTAAAGTTATTTTAACTAAAGCATGGAAATGTATATCTTAAATATTATTTTTATGTTAACAAAGTAAAATTTTTGCAATTATTTTTAATTTCATCATAGCTTTGGCCAGAAAAGCCTCTACAATGACAGAGCTTAAGAGCAGACTTTAATAAAAGAGAAATCAGTGAGAAAAACTCTGCTCTTACAGATGAAAACTTTAGTCATCTATGTCAGTAAATAAAATGTTTCACTAGGCATTTTTTTCCACAATGTGGGGGATTAAAAATATAAATAAACCAAGTTGAGGAAATTATGGGCCAACATCTATAAGAAAGACCAAGGATAATACACAGAATTATTATAAAAATTCTTACTGAGTGATTAATTCACAAGGTCACATAGTACTTAAAAAGTTTGCAGAGATCTTGAGTTTTGTTTTTATCGCAATTGTCTCTTTACTATGATTGCTCAAGAATATATGATTGTTCCTGCTAACCTCTTATGACAATTCTCTTCCAATTGAAAAACGCAATTTGATGGTGGAATTAAATCACATCAGTTTTTGTAGTCATTCTTCAGGTCAGCTGGGGCCTAATATGGCTATAGATTCATACATTTGAATTGACATACACTTTCTTCATCTTGTATGTACATAATTTTATAGTACTAGTTTACACGTCAAAGGTGAAGGATGAGCGATTAAATTTATTTATTGAACATCTACTGTATTAGCTGTTTCAGAGTGTGAGTAATGCATATTTTCTGCCTTTACACTGTATACAATTTAAGGAAGAGCAAGTTAGACAAAAGAAATAGAACAATAAACTGAAATATAATACCTAGAAGAATGAGATAAGTGGCATAACAGGGATAAAAATCAAATGCAAGGAGGTAGAAGGAAGACAGATAGCATCTAGAATGAAGGAGAGTGGGCAGTTCAAAGTGTCTTGGAGAAGGTGACATAGAAAAAGAGATTTTTAGTGAAGGTAGGATCATGGCAAGGTAGAGTGAAGGGGAAGCTTACTGTTCCTGTAGATCTATGTGAAGATTTGATTCTAATTTGTATATGAATGTGGTCCATTGCTAAATATTAATTATTAACGAGAAAACTCATTCGGAAACCAGGCTATGAGAGAGATGGCAAACTAAATTGGCAAATTGATTCTTTGATGTTATTTTCTTAGCCTAACCATTGATTTTGATGCTATATAGGAAAATCATTTCACTGCCTAAAATGAGATTTTTGGTCACTTGTTGACGTCTATTATACATGAAAACATTGACGTCCAGAAAAATTGACAATTTGGGATTCAGATGAATTTTTTTTTTTCTTTTCAAAGCAGTGTCTAGGCCAGAGCTAAAGAATTTATGGAAGTGACATATCTAGAAAAACTTTAACACCAGCAGTAAACACTTGAGAGATTCTTCATGTTACTAAGTGGGTATGCGGTTTCTTTTACCTTTCTCTTGGCATTATGGCCATTCATCAGTAATTATTAAGTTTAAGTCAATGAGGAATGTGGATATTTGGATAGTTGGCATCTGTTGAAGGTTATTTCTTTATTTTAATCGCAATATCTACTCCATCAACGTACGTGATAGAATAAGCTTGAGCTTGCAGTCAAGTCTCAATGGTACAAGTTCTTTCCTTCCTCACTTTTACTATAAATTTTCTTTCCAAACAATATATTCCCTCCGTTATGTAGGGGATGACAAGCTTTTTTCCACTCAATATGATAAATGAAAGAGTGATTAAACATTTACTATCGGCAGACATTGTGATGGGCACTATGATACAAAAGCCCACAATCAAGTCCATACCACCATATGTTTCACTTTGGTTGTGATTTTGTTTCAAAAATCCTCTAAACTGATCTATAGAGCCATTATAACTAGAAGGAAAAGTACTCTGCTATAATATTCCCCTACATTCTTTATGAATCCAGAATCACTCAAGAAAACAACCACAAATGTTTACTGAATTATGGACCAAACACTGTGCTAGATAATAAGATGGATTCCCTCCCTTCATGGAGTTTATTATCTACCACCTTGCTGTGACTAAATCAAGACCCAAAGCATTTCACAATATGGTGTGAATGGTGCCCCTTAAGTGTTGGCAGTACTGACTAAGCATATGAGTTAGTACAACCAAAAGTAAATAGCATTACTTGAGGTGGCCAATTTGGTACAGAGGGAAACTTCTGTTTTGGAGTGTAGATATAAATGAACAGTTGCACATATAATTGTGTGTTTTGGGATATGTATTTGATGTGCAGAAATAAAGTTCTAATAGGCCTGCATCTGATCTGGGAAACAGAATCACAAACAATGATGTCAAGTAAGGGTGGTGCCATTGAGAACCTACAGCCAATTTGTGATCCATCTCCTTGAAAATAGGACCTGGTAGAATTAGAAATAGATGTTTCCAATATAATTTTTTTCTTTGCTATTATTATAGTCTTCAAGAAAAAGACAACAGCCGACCACTTAGAAAACATTTCTCTTAACAATTGCTTATGTGCATAAAATCTTAACATACTGGATTCCAGAATTGCTCAACTTGCTCACTAAAATTACCCAACTTCATTTCTGCACAAATATAGTATGCCCATAGTTTTGAAAAAATGTATCCAATTAATATCACTAATTACAGACTTATTACCATATTGCCTGCTAAGATAATGAAGAAAGTTGTACACAGACCACTGTTAAATTATATATTGATGAACAGTAAATTTTCTTTCTATCAGTCATAATGTTTCCCCAATGCACTATGCAATTTATGGCTCCATTCATTCCTCTGAATTATTTTGCTGTCACTCATATATTCAGATTTGCAAGAAAGAATTGCATAGACTTTAGTTAGGGAGAAAGGATAGTGTTTCACATACTTAATGTGTACTAAATGAAAAATGCATTGAAAAAGTCATTATTAATTAACTTATTGACGTTATTCAAGGGCAGAGAGAAGCAACGTGGCTAGTCAAAGGTGCAAGGTATTATTTCTGTTATACATCAAGATCACAATGATCATTGAATAAAAATGAAATGCAACAGGTAATTTCTATTATGTGGAAATTTCACATAACCCTTTTGCCCAGGCACACAAAGTGTGAAGTCATCTTCTGGGGCTAACTTTTGGAGGATTGCCATAATTTTCCTGGCTCACACCTCCCACTCTCCCAAAATAAAATCAGGGCATTTATCCTTCTGGACAACATAGTTCTCTGCAGTTGCATATCCTTTGACCACGTTGAATTAGTAAGAGGTTTAATAAATAATGGGAAAAATTAATGGGCCCCCAACGTTCTGCAACCTGCGTAAATCGATAAGTGGCACACCACACTGTTCCCCTCTCTCTGTGTTCTCACAATCTTTTGTTCCCTTCACGTCCTTAAGTGTTATCCTTGTTGTCCTCTGTGTTTTCCACAAGATCCTGTGCACTTCTTAAAAGCAGGATGTGCCATCCTTCTAATCGCTCTAGTGCCCATGTCCAGTGCCGTGAGCTTAGGTATTGAGGGAATACTGGTTACTCTGCTCACTGAGATTTCTCTGTTCTCTGTTGATAGGGTTTTCTTCCTACAGCCTGTGCATTCTACAATGAGCCTGCCTTCTACACTCTACATATCTTTCACTCTTAAAGTATTTCACACACAAATGAACTTATGCCTACAAGCTAGCATGCTCTTCCCCAGGATCTGTGGCAGTCATGAACTCGGGGTTGTTTCCTGCTGAGTCTCCTGTGGCAGCACCCACAGCTCTGGGATGTCTTTACTCATCTCATCTCTGCTCTGAGATTTTGTCTCTTCCCTGTGATTTTGCTATTGGTGGGATTAGTGTGCCTTTTGGGCTTTCCGTTGGGTTTGTAACACTTGTTATTAGTATTGGAGATACCTATTTGAAAGGGTTTCTATTTGAAAGTGTTCCATGAGGAAAGAGCAAAGCCTGTTGGTATTTCAGAGCTTTCCTGTTCCTGCCTCAACTGGCTCATAACTGTGGAGCTATACGAAGTAGTACATCAGAATTAAATTCTGTCCAATAAGTCACATGGTTTCACATAAAATCATACCCTAGAAATCCATAAGCAGCCTAAATATAATACTTCTTCAGCTCTTTCCAGGTCCCACCTATTTCAAGAGTTTAGAGAAAATTGCCTACACAGTGGCAAGCACAGCGGAAAAATGCTTCCTTGTGTGTGTAAAGGGAGGCAAGATATTGGCTCTCTATTTGACTATGATTTGGGCTGGTTGTATGGCTGTGCAGTCACCATAGTAGACAATACTCATTGTTTTTAACTGACCAGAATATGAAAGTCTTTTTCACATTTAGGAAAATCCTCCTTATGTGTCTTGTTGTGAGGTGGAAACTGTCTCCAACTATAACAGATAAAAATGCTGGTTTCTTGTCCTGCCTCCTCCTCACAGCTGGGATATGAACGTGTGATCTTGGTCCAGCCAACTGGATGTTTTCTTACAAGATTTTTTATTTGTAGCTTGTAATATAAATAACTACGGGTGATATCTTAGTTATCTATTGCTGCATAAGAAATTATACCACAATTTTGTGGCTTAAAACATTTGTTATCTGAGTTTTTGTGGATCCAGACTCCAGGCACAGCTTAGCTGGGTCTTCTGCTTCAGGATCTCCCTCAAGGCAATTGGCACTGGCCGGGGCTCCAGCCATCACAAACCTTGAATGGAAGGTTCCATCTCTAAACTACCTCATATGGTTGTTAGGATTCAGTTCCTCACAGGCTGTTGGGCTGTGGGCCTCAGCTCCTCACTGCCTGTTTGCTGGAGGCTGGGCCTCTTCATGGCGGCAGCTCACAACATGGTGACTGGCGTCATCAGAGCAAACAAACGAGAATCAGAGAGAGAGTGAGAGAATGAATGCAAGCAAGACAGAAGTCACATCTTCAATGACTTTATCGTGGAAGTAGCATCCCATCACTTTTACCATATTCTGTTCATTAGAAGCAAGTCGCTGGGTTCTGCTCACACTAGGGGAAGAGTGTTACATAAGGATGTGAATACCTAAGAATGTAGCCTATTTGTTTCTGGTGCTTGTAAATAAGAAGCTTTGCTGAGAGCAAGAAGCAAGGAAACACCAGAGTGAGGACAGAGACTTAGTCTTGTCCACCTCCCTATACCAGGTACATGCCTGGCGGATAGCAGGCCCTCAACACATATTTATTGAATAATCGAATAAGCTAAAAGACATCAAGTCCAGAGGGCAAGCTGAATCTGAAAATAGGATCAGAGGTGCAAGTGAAGGATGGAATGTGGTTTAGAATTGGTCAGGGGAAATAATTCAGAGTGAATACCACGAAAAAGAGACTGCTAGACAGAGGCTCCTTTACGTGATACATGATGGTCGGTGGGCCTGCTTTAAGCACTTGAGTCAGGCTGGACAGTTTCCTACAAAATAGCATGACGCCAGCAGAGGCAAAATTCTACGGAATGAAAAAGACTTAGGCCATCAAAAAAAGCCCTTGAAGGAGAAAAGAAATGGCAAGCAGATTGCAGCAAAAGGCACTCATTACGAAGGGCATTATTATTATTATTTCTTTTTAATTAATTAATTAATTAATTGTTTTCCCCCAAAGCCCCAGTAGATAGTTGTATGTCATAGCTGCACTTCCTTCTAGTTGCTGTATGTGGGACGCGGCCTCAGCATGGCCGGAGAAGCAGTGCGTCCGTGCGCCCCCGGGATCCGAACCCGGGCCGCCAGCAGCGGAACGCGCACACTCAACCACTAAGCCATGGGGTTGGCCCTGAAGGGCATTATTATTATCTCAGGGATAATAAAAACCTTCCCTAGAGCCTGGACACAGAATACATTTGAACATTTGAAAGGCTCTACATTTCATTCTTAATAATGATATAACAGTATTTGTCTTAGCTTAGTTTCTCCTAAGCAGATCCTGCAAAAAGAATTTAAATAAAAGTAGTTCATTCAGGAGGTAATCCCTGAGAAGAATGGGGACATGAGACAAGAAAGGGAAACAAGCCAACAGAGAAGGCCGTATCAAGTTGTTACTGTGTGGAAACTGAAGCTTAACCCCGGGGAGTTCAGGGAGCCAGTGTAGAACACCCACATCAGCGTTATTCCACTTGAGGGGTGATTGAGCTGGAATATTTATACACTAACCACTACTGGTCATTGTTTGAAGACTGACCCCGAGGACACAAAGCAGGTTCAGGTGGACAGAGAGAGCTACAGGCAATGAAATGCCATGGCTTATAGATGACTTAAATGTGCATGACACGCCAAGCAATTATTATCTTGTAGCAAACTTGAGAGTTAAATGCTATTTCATTAATTGTGAAAGGGAAGAAAACTGTGGTTCAAAAACATGACCTATTGGAGCTCAATTTTCTCTAATTCTAAAGTCTTTATGGATATAAAGTGGTACACCTTGACATAAGGAGACAGAAACAGAGAAAGAGATGAGAAACTGCCGTTGGCATGTCGCAAACGCAGAGCAATGCCATAAATGCAGAAAGAACAAAAAAGCACTTGAGTGCTTCAAATACATATTTTGTCTCTCTCTAAGAATGTGGGACACTAAGAGCCAAGAAGTGAGTACGGGAAAATTAAACCCTGGATTCCTGTGATCTTAAGCATTCATATTTCTTCTCATATGCAATCTTTCTGTTTCCAGAATGAGGGAAAAAAAAAAACTTACAAAGCTTAGCTGTGAGAGATCACTTATTGGGGGAAGATGAAAATTGTATTTATATTAAGAGGTGTACGAGGTTGAATAGCAGCCCTCCAAAATTCATGGTCACTCAGAACCTCAGAATGTGACTTTATTTGAAAATAGGATCTTTGCAGATATAATTAGTTAAGATAAGGTCATACTGGGTTAAGATGTGCCCTAAATCCAGTGACTGGGATCTTTATATGAAGTCCAGGTAAAGGCACACTGGGAAGAAGACCAGGTGAACATGGAGCAGACTGGAGGGATACAGCTACAAACCAAAGAACACTAAGCATTGCCAGAAACTAAGAAGCCTGGAAAGATTCACCACTGGAGCCTTCAGAAGGAATGTGGCCCTGCCAATACCTTAATCTCAGACTTGTAGCCTCCAGAATACTCTGTGAGAGAATTTCTATTGTTTTAAGCCACCTAGTTTGTGGTAATGTGTTACAGGAGCCCTAAGAAACCAATGCAACGGTGTTATGGGCTGAAGTTTGTTCCCACCAAATTTGTATGTTGACGCTCTAACCTCCAGTACCTCAGAATGCAACTGTATTTGGAGATAGGCCCTTTAAAGAGGTAACTAAGGTAAAATGAGGTCATATAGATGGGCCCTAATCCAATATGACTGGTGTCCTTATAAGAAGAGGCGATTAGAACACAGACACACACAGACGAGGAGCGACCATGCGAGGACTCAGGGAGAAGGTGGCCTAGGCAAGGAGGGAGGCCTTAGAAGAAACCAAACCTGACAACACATTGATCTTGAACTTCAAGCCTCCAGAACTGTGAGAAAATAAGTTTCTGTTGTTTAAGCTGCTCAGTCTGTGGTATTGTGTTATGGCGGCCCCAGCAAATTAATATAAAGGGTGTGGGGAAGGGGCAAGATGAGAAACAAACTGCCTCTTTTATCCTCACTACGTTCCTCCTCGTCCACTTTAGAGGCAGAAGACAGTGGCGTGTGTGGCTAAGGGATCCTCTGAAGGAAGAGACTGAAACATGAAGCGGTTCTGACTGGTGGTGGGTAGTAACTGTGCATTGACAGCTCTCTGCTGCAGCCATGTTGGCTGAGGATGGGGCAACTTTGGGTCTAGAGGGCCTTTTGTCTTCCCTTGGAGTGTTTAGGTAGTCATCCTCGGCTGGGAGTGCTATTTACATAACTCTGATATTAAAGAGAAAGAGAAACAGGGACGTAATCAGGGGGTAGGAACAAGTAGCTGGCGTAGACTTGGGAATCTACGTGTTTAAGACTCCTTATAGTTCTTCCAATACAGAGCACTAGAATTTGAGAGAAGGCAGACATCCAAGGAAAACACTCAGTCTAGGAATAAACAATGCACATTTGGTTGATACTTCCTTACCATATAACTTTCATGTCCCTGAACCTCACTTACACAGTACTAGATTTAAGAAAGACTAACCATCTGGAAATTCTATGATGTTATCCCCAAACCAGACAACTGTTAAAGCAAAGATTTTGGGACAGAAATGATTGTGTAGAACAAAAATACTATAGTTTTTTTTAAAGGACAATCCAGTCCACAATAGGAAGATATTACTGTTAAAGAATAGTCAAATTCTCTATATGCTATATATATATATATATTTTAAAGAAATGTGTCAGAATGTTTTTGTTGAAAGAAGCAAGGTTACCACACGATTTTTTAGCTTGGATAAAAACGCATCCTTATTTCAGGCACTATATAACATCTTCATACTTTAATATGTAATTGAGTTTCATTTGTTACACGAGGGTACAATCTGTAGATGAAAATGATGTTTCTCAAGTCCTTCTGGATGAGAGACTCATGTTAGAGTGCCTTCCGGCAACACTGAGTATATCGAGGACAAGAAAATTTCAATTTAGAAAGAAGAATCCAAACATGTTTTATGCTTTAAAAAGAAAGGTATTTCTAAAGGGAAAAGAGTTAAATATTTTTTTTCAATTTAGGTAAACTCTTACCTCTAATTATTTGGGCTGTAAATTTTCTTTAGCAAGGCAACTCTTCCATTATTGTATTTCTCCCAGATAATGGCCACCTTATATAAGGATAAAATCAAAGTAAAGGTAATTTATTGTCCACTAAAATTGTCATCTTCGATCAACATCCAAAATATAAGATCATTTATATGAGCCCAAATACAAATTATAGAGATTAATTTTATTAAAATGCGGCGATAAGCAGAATTTTTCCCCAAAACAATAAATCTTTCAGCTAGATTAGAGAACTTGCATTTAAACCAGTGATGTTATCTTGCTGTCTTAAAAACGGTTATAAAAGTTCTAGTTAATAGAGTTGTTCATAGACATTCTCATTTCTTCCTTCCAAAACCATAGCATGATACAATTTTTTTTTTCAGATTTTCAGGAGTTGGAGGGTATGAAATAAACAAACTAAAAGAAACTCATTATTAGAAATTATTTTTGATTGTAAGTATACATATGCTTTTACAAGTATGTTAACAAAATTATATATTAGAAAAGTTTCTAAGCAAAGTCTTATAAACCTCAGTTTTTAACAATTAAGATGGTGATAAAAATGACAGCCTGGTGGGTCTCTCTACAGTCACCAGAAACTTAGGCATCCCTCTGAGCTCATAGCAGACGTTCTGTCACCTCGGGAGCTAGGGAGGCCAGCTGCTTCCTATCTGCATGGGCCTTTGTTCTTTCCTCAGAGACGCGATCTTGCAAGCAGTCTTTTCACTTCATTATACCCAGAGCGTTGCAGCCATCGGGAGATGCTCAGGGCACAGCAACCAGGTGTAAAGGAGGCACTCTCGCTAACATCTGGTCCTGTTGGGTTTTTGACAGCATGCTTATTATGGTGACTTGAGTTTTTTTTTTAGTCATAGTTAATGTTAAGAATAAATCCTCTAGGACTAGAAAGGGTGACCTCTTTGGCTTCCTTTCTCTGCTCTAATTCAGTGTTTCCTGATATTAAAATTTTTGCATATTTAAGTTGTCTAGAGCTCTGCTTTTCTTCTTCACTGCTTGACGACTGTTACTCAATGTCCTTCTCAAGACACTTTGAGAGGATTTCAGAGTCACCACACCTACTCCTTTATGTTACCTATTTGAAAACAAGTTGTTGGGGTTTATTGTAGATTCTTCCATTAATGATCAATAGAGGGAAGGTTTTTCTTAACTTTTCTAATAGTCAAAGCTGTACATTTTGGCCATATTACCTGTCACACTACCTCCAATTGTTTCAAACTTCTAAAATTCTTCATGTAAAATAACAATAACAATAATAACCAAGATGTGTTCTAATCAGGAGAGTTGGAGCTATATAGAGTTCTGGGTATGGCCAACACTGAGTGTGGGTTTAAACTTTTTAGGCACAGTGTTTTTTATGTGTGTGTGTGTGAGGAAGATCAGCCCTGAGCAACATCCGTGCCACTCCTCCTCTTTTTGCTGAGGAAGACTGGCTCTAAGCCAACATCTATTGACAATCCTCCTCCTTTTTGTCCCCCAAAGCCCCAGTAGATAGTTGTATGTCGTAGTTGCACATCCTTCTAGTTGCTGTATGTGGGATGCGGCCTCAGCATGGCTGGAGAAGCAGTGCCTCGGTGCGCGCCCCGGATCCGAACCCGGGCCGCCAGTAGCGGAGCGCGCGCACTTAACCGCTAAGCCACGGGGCCAGCCCAGGCATAGTGTTTTTAATCTGTAAAATGGGAATAAAAATGGTAATGTCTCTCATAAACTTGGACAAAGGTGTTTGGAATCTGGCAGCAGCCAGCATAGGGGTACAGTCCATCCAGTAACATCTGCAGCCCCATGTGCTGCCAATCCCTCCCACGGGGGTCATAGGACACAGGATAACAAGCTCCACTTAGATCACTGCAGCCTCCCGGTTCCCATGGCAACTGCTCTGGCTCTCTTCCCCTTGTCCTCTCTCCCATTGCCTCCTTGGGGCCTCTTTCCTCAACATATCAACTAAGTATTAATATTTCTTTAATTATTCATTCCTTCCTTTACTTCTTACTAAAGAGATCCTAAGCACCAAATATAGTACAATAATAGCACTAATAATAAAAATAATAATAACTTATTGTCCAGAGTTTCCCCTAAATATCAGCACTCTAGTAGGTCCCTGACCCTAAATATGAACTAAATGGTAACACTGGTATGGAATAGTGATTGAAATAAAAGTATAGATCCACTATATTGGAGTGGATGTACACACTGGAACAGACTATTTCTGAATTAGGTACATTCTTATCAACTGAGAGGTGTAGAGCCATATCATATTTTCATTAGGATCGTGATATAATTTTCCCTTTATTTGTGCAAAGCTTATTTTGTGACCCCTATAGTAACTACCTCTTTATTAACATAATAACAAAAATTAAAATGCTATATTGTGCTCAAAGGGTAAATGTCAAAACAAAATAATGTGGGATACAGCCATTATGAAAAACAATATGGGAAGTTCCTTAAAAAATTAAAAATAGAACTACCATATGATCCAACAATCCCACTTCTGGGTATATATTCAAAGGAAATGAAATCAGTATCTCAAAGAGATATCTGCATTCCCATGTTTGTTATAGCATTATTCACAATAGCCAAAATATGGAGACAACCTAAGTATCCATAGACATAAGAATTGATAAGGAAAAATGTGATATATATATACATATATATATATATATTTAATGGAATGTTAATCAGCCATAAAATAAAGGAAATCCTGCCATTTGCAACAACATAGATTAACCTAGAGGAATTATACTGAATAAAATAAGCCAGACACAGAAAGACAAATAGTGTATGATTGCACTTATATGTAGAATCTAAACAAGTCAAATTCGTAGAAACAGAGAACAGATTGGTGGTTGCCATGGGCTGGAGAGTGAGGGAAATGAGGAGATGTTGAACAAAGGATACAAACTTTCAGTTATAAAATAAGTTCTGGGGATCTAATGTACAGCATAGTGACTATATTTAATAATAATTGTATTGTATACTTGAAATTTGCTAAGAGAATAGATCTTGTGTTCTCATTAGGAAAAAATGGGTAACTATATAAAGCGATGGATGTGGTCATTAGTTTGATTGTGGTAATCACTTCGCAATGTATACCTATATCAGATCATCGTGTTGTACATCTTAAATGTATACAATTTTTATTTGTCAATTATACCTCAATAAAGCTGAAGGAAAAGTAAAATAATGTGGGAAATGTTAGAAAACACCATGGCTTCGTTTCCTTCACTTAAGTACATCTATAAGCATCCTTGTCAGTGAATCAGCATGCGGGATAAAGATGGGGATCGTGTTCATAGATTTGGACATGAAGACAGCTGAGACAGAAAGCACTTGCAGAACAAATGGGACTTGCATGGCTTGACAAGCTTTTCCACTGGGTTAAATGTTGGCTAAACATTCTGGAAGATCTCATAGTTATACAGTACAACTCTGCAATAAGGTACCACGGTAAAGAGAACTCAGCTGTGAGGTGATGGCTGATTGTCTCTGGCTTCCTGCACAACCTCTTCCTCAAACAGGAGAGTGCTCAAGAATTTATCTTTTGGTGGAGAAAAGGAAGGCCAGAGAAAGACTGTTCATGATCGTATGTGATTTTGTCAGTTGTGTATGGTCAGTCACATACAGCACAATTTTCATTATCTTTATTTATGTGCTTTTGTTTTAGTAAAAACTGACTGAAAAATACCATAACTTCACAATAACCTGATCACAAATTTTACGCGATAAGGTTATTTTGAACTCTACTTATCAAATTATGGAAATTCTGTTATAGTTGCCAGAAGATTTTTATGTGAGACCCTTCTGACATCATCAGACATATTAGTCTAAATTAATGATTCGTAGTAGTACAAGGAGTTTTCGTACATATGGGGCAGGATTACTTGGAAGCATCCAGAAGCCACTTCCAAAAAGAAGACCCAGGGGCCGGTCCTGTGGCTTAGCGGTTAAGTGCGCGCTCCGCTACTGGCGGCCCGGGTTCGGATCTGGGGCGCGCACTGACGCACCGCTTCTCCAGCCATGCTGAGCCCGCGTCCCACATACAGCAACTAGAAGGCTGTGCAACTTTGACATACAACTACCTACTTGGGCTTTGGGGAAAAAAAAAAAAGGAGGAGGATTGTCAATAGATGTTGGCTTAGAGCCGGTCTTCCTCAGCAAAAAGAGGAGGATTAGCATGGATGCTAGCTCAGGGCTGATCTTCCTCACAAAAAATAAAGAAAGAAAGAAAGAAAGAAAGAAGACCCAAAACAACGTCTTCACAGGATTGTCAGTCTAGGTGTAATGTCTCCTTCCATTCAGAAACATCCAGTCTGTGGAAGCACAACGGAGGTAATAAGCTCTTTTCTTTTCAAAGATAATAAAAGTGAAACTTTTAAAAGGTGGGATTTATGACAAATCGTGGTCGATATTATCCACAATTTCATTAGTGAACTCCTAATTTCATGTAAGAGTACTTTATAGAAGCTTCTCTTCAGAAACCTGATTATTATATTTGCTTTTCTTTAAATATACACATGCAGTGGGAGACCACGCATGGAGTTTATTAGGTCTAGCTAATTTTCTATCAATTCTAGGGATCCAAGATTAGCCATGTGCAGTTCATAGCTTGCATTGCCAAAAGACAAAATGTCATTTAGAAAAAGTGAGAAGCACTTTGTTTCTTAAAAATTAAAGTAATATGAGATGTAAAATATCACAGTACTGTTGGAAAAAAAACTAGCAAAATTCCCAGAATCAATCATCCAAAGATAATTGTGTTATTAAGAAACCATTTGACTGTGTATAGATGAAAAGCCATATTTTGTTCAATCTACAAAAGCTTTACAGTGTATCTGAAACATCTAAATTACTTTTATTAATATATATAAAATATATAATTTGGGGTAGTATGCTGGATTAATTGCCTAGCAAAGTAAGTGAGTCCCACGAGCATGCTATGCAAATCATTTTGTAAAAGGTCATTTTTATTAGCAACAGTGGTCAAATCAAATATGCAATTTCCGGAATAATGTGGCACATAACGTGCTGATACATTCAAACACTGTGGATATTAAACCCAACAAAGCCCTATGTTAGGAGGCTAAGTCTAAATTAAATGAATTAATTGTAATTTACTAAACATTCACTTACTCCACAAATGTTCATTGATGATCTACTTAGTGTTCAGCACCGGAAAGGGTACAGTCACCTCCCTTGGTTATTCTGGCCTTCGCAGCCATAGAGTACTTGTCTCCAGACGTCTAGCACATGGATACATGGGAGTTGCTCAATAAATAACTGCTACTCTCCCTGATGAAATATTGTGAAACATGTACCAGGTACAAGCTCTAAGTCTTCATACAATGGTGAACAAGACAGATAAGCTTTCTAGGCTTATGGAAACAATCCTTCAGTGGGAAAGAGACCATAAATAAGAAACAGGATCACTTGTTTCTTATAGCAGCAACTGCCTGAAGAAAGATGATGGGATAGAACAGGCCAATGTGAACAACATTTGATAGAAGGATCAAGAAAGAATTTTGGAGCTGAAAACTAACCAACCAGAAGGAGTTAGCCAAGTGAAAATTTAGACGAAGGGCATTTCAAGCAGAAGTTGCTGATGCAAAGCCCCATGCCCTGAGACTATTTTTAGTATAAATATGTTCTGTAGGTATGGATTCTTAAGACCTCAGGTATTTCTTATTGTTTGTCGAGAGAAGAGGTTCCAAACTGGTGGCCAATGGGCTAGATGTGGGCTGCAAAGCTGGTTTGTTTGGCCAGTACGATGTTTGGTGGTTGTTTTGTTTTATTGTTTTAGGCCAACAACCAAAAGTTGTGAGGTTTCAAATTAAAATCCAGATTTCCAACTTTTCTTTAGAAACCAGAGGTCTGGAGTCTTGGGACCTGTATTTCAGCAGGCGGGCATCAGCTGAAGCTGGTGGTAGCTGCCCTCTGTGGATGAGGTGTGAGGTTTCCATACCACATCTGCCGATCTCATGTCACTTTCTTCTTTCGCCCCAGCGCTGAAGCCAAAATTCAGTTGCCATTTCTCGTCATGCTCCTGTTATTGGTTTCCTCTGTAACTATGTGTCCACCAAAAGTAGGGAAGGAAAAGCTAGGTTTAGTGATTCAAGAAAAATGGTAGAAGAGCATGTAAACCAGTCTTTATGTCAGTTGAACACGATTCAGCTTTTCCTCTCATTTCTATTTTCCTCCTGGTCCTATTAGACATATGAGCTTGAGACACTTGAACTAGGGTTTTAAAAATCAAGAGCATGGTCCAAAATTGTTTTTTTAAAAAACAAAATAAAATTAGAATAGTTGCAGTTTTGGGCTGCTTCTTTGGGAAAAGGTTGGGTGTCTGGACTATTTGAACTTGAATCTTAGTTTCAACTCTTACTAAAATTATAACGGGCTAGTTAAATATTCCTCTTATCCTCAGTGTTCTCATCTGTAAATCTATTGATTTGGATATATAATAATCAACCTCATCACAATATTCTAAGGATTAGAAGGTAGCCTGTATATGCACAATAGTACATGATAGACATTCAAAAATTGTAAAATCCTCATTTTTACATGTACAATTTGTGGTTTGGCACAGAAGCACTCAGAAGGATGATGTCCCTTATTTATATTCAGAAATTCTCATAAGGTGGTTAGAAAGGGAAGAGACTGAGGAAGTGGGAGAAAAGGAGGGCAAAGCAGTAACATTATTCAATGAACAATGTGTGCCAGCTGTGTGCCAGGTTCTTGACTCACGTTACTGTTAACAGCAATTTTAATATTGTAGGTTACCCCTGTTTTACAGATAAGAAAGAGGAGGGGGTGCAAAGAAGTTACAGAACTTGTTAAGGTCACACAGGAATAAGAGTAGGAGAGGTGCTTTTATACAAACCTTTCACAACCCCTTCTCCTTCTTACCACCTCCCTGCCCAACCAGCTAGAAGAGATGCAGAGCTATGTATAACTTCCTTGAGTGACAGAAATGAAAACATTTCAATATCATTGGTTTTATCACACTTGGGCATACGTAGGAATCACCCGCAGAACTCATTAAAAATGCCCTATCACCAGGGACTCTGCTTCAGTGGGTGACCCACCCGTTTCATCTTGAGAAGCACCAATGAATGTCTCTCTGTTCTCAAGAACTGATTTTTAAGTGAAAATTGTAGAACACGGTGAAAAATTCCAAATGGTACCTGAAGATAAGACACTGCATGAGAATGGGTAAAATACAAGCTCCTAATGTCTCAGAGAAATCTTTAAAATTGTCTGATGTTGTTTTTTTAATTAGGATAGAGTTGAGAGGACAGACAAGACTTGACAGAGTGAGATTTACCTAAAATAATTAAATTCCAATGAGTAAATCTGGATCATGCTTTGTTCTTTTTATTCATAGTCAGAAATATTTTAGGTAGTTTGCTTATTCAAGTATAGAATATAAGTATGTTTAAGTGAATACTAAAATATTAATATTTAGGACCCTTCTTAATTACGCCTTACTTACAAGCCATTCACATTTAAACATTGCTAATTTCCACTGTACTTCTATCTGAAGTAGGAGTCTTTCCTGAATCCACTGCCAGTTTCATTACATCTTTCCTCGTGAAAACTGTGAGAAGATTCATTATAAAAAGCAGCAGAAACTACTGGAAATTACTGTCACCAGGAAGCAGGGCCGGAAACTGTCGCTACAGAGAGAAGTAAGATTAGGTCTCTGTCTTTTCTCCCATTTTTCAGTAGAATGAATTGTAAGGCTTAAAATTTCAAGTGCTGCCTTAACATCTTTGAGTCTCACAGGACCCTAAAGGCCTAACCATGAGTTCACTGCTCTTGCCAGATATGTCCCCAAACTCAGAGGGAAAGACTCCCCACTAGCTAGATCCCTCATTAGCTGGACCAGCTGGACCCATCCCCTTCTCAATTTAAGGGATTTCACTTCCTTGCCAGCCCACAAAATTATTCAAACAAGCCAATCACATTCTCCTGTGGAACTCAGAGGGCACTCCACCCCTGGTTACTACACAATCTTCCTCCCACAGCCCCTGTTGGTTCCCTCTGCTCCTGAGTGAAAAACCCCCATGTGGCCCTGCGTGGTGTGCAGTGTCCTCCTGGACTGTGAGTACATGTGATGAATAAACAGCCGCCAATCTCATGTGTGCAGTGTTGGGTGTTGTGTGTTCCACCGTCTTGTACTATTTAGGGCAGGGAATCCCTCTCTCACCAACAAGAGGAATAGGAGGCAATCAAGACAGAACATTTATAAATCTTAAAGTTGTCCAATATTCACTTACTGCCATTAGCCTGCTGTGAACCCCTATTTTCACCTAGAGCAGAACTTAGGAAATAAAGACTTCCCATTGAAATCAACACAGACTTGGATTTGAATTTTACCTCTGCTGCTTCCTCACAGTGCTTTGGGAAAGTTACTTAAACTTCCTTATCTATATAAAATGAGGAAAATACGGTTTCTGTAATAGTGCTATGGAGAAGAATATGTATGATACTGTACATTAAATCTTTAGCACAGGTCCTGGGTTGAGAAGTCTGGGCAGGGGTGATAGACATCAAACACTTAGCACAGTTCCTACAACCCAGTAAGAGGTAGAAATCAATAGTTATCTTTTCAAGACAAACTGGGAAATGAGACCAAGATGAAAACGAACACCAAGTCATTCAGCTCTCTGTTAGCTTTAACAGATTTGAGCATTAGGTGTCTAGACCTTCCAAAGCTCAGGGCCCGTGGCAATTGGAGGAGGAAGTTATCATTAAGCAGAAGTTCAAGCACCTAGGAAGACCGGAAGTTGCCCCTAGGAGAGCATAATGTTAGTCCTGGACAGAAAACAAGGGTCCTGGGCCAATTTCAGAAGGGTTCGGTGTTGAGATGTCCAACTAGGCCAGCATCCCTAGCAGCACAGCACATGGAGAGCATGGTGTTCATAGCACAGGTCAATCACAGCCAATTGATCCAAATGCTATTGGCCCAAGAATCTGTTTACCTAATAATAAATTGACTCGTATACTCATTACTGCACTTCATATTTGATACATTAAATATTTTTAAGTATTCTTGTTTTATTTTTACTCTATTTTTGGCTTAGTATGGCCATCAAATAATGCAATATATTATATTTTAAATAATCTAACACCTCAGAGACTATTTTCAATTTTTTAGTGTGATAATACTTCAGTGCCTAACTTTGCATGTAAAGGTGCTTTTTCTTCAGTATTTAGAGTAGTTTCTTAAATTCAGAGAAATGGAATTACCAGGTCAATAGTTAGGAAGGCTTTTAAATTCTTTAATTCGGGATTGTTTACCAAAATAGTTGTACAATTTATATTCCCGTTAGTAGCATACAATATTACCCATTTAACTAAATTTGGATTAGATTTCTTAATATTACTTCAAACAGTTTTTGTTAATTTGATTTCCTTTGTTATTATTAAGTGGATGAATATTTTTTATTTACTTTGGTATTTAATGTAGTTCCTCATTTATTAATTGACTCTCCATGTCATTCAATCCTTTTTCAGCTTAAAAGGTCTTAGTGTTTTACTATCAATTTGAATGGACTCTTTTTATAGTGAAAAATACTATATTTGTTGCAAACAGTTTTTCCAATCTACTTTTCATCTCTTGTTTTTAATTATGTATTTTTACCTTTTTAAAGCAAAAATCATACATAAAATTTGAATGTTTATGTAGGTCAATTGTCCACTTTTTTTGTTTGTGGGTTTGCCTGGGCTGCTTTTAAACTAAGAATGTCTTCCAACCAGAGATTTGACAAATGCTTAATCATACATTATCCAATTTTTCTATGATTTGATATTTTAAGTCATAATGCATCTGAAGTCTATTTCTCAGTGTGGTGTGAGGTGAGGTCTTGTGGCTTGATTTTTATCAGATAAAGGATCTTAATTTATAATTCTGAATTCTTTTCTTTTTTTAATCCCTAGGGTTTTCACTTTCCCCATGGCCAAGTAAAAAGAGAGATGAAAGATTATAGGCAGGTGTGAAATACTGTATTGTTGTTTCCCTAATTAACATGGAGTGCGAGTCTATGCGAGGGAGTGACTTCTCTGAATATCTTCACATTCTGCTTAATAACTTGACTTCTGCTTGTTTGTATCAAATTAAAGCAGAAAAGACTTAAATAGATTGACCAAAACATACATAACATACTCATAGTTAGGCAAAATTAAAAAAATTAAAGAAACATAGAAAATCTCAAGTTTTTGCTACAATCTGTCATCTATGAAAGACAAATGTGAATGTGTGACTTCCAGATTATTAGACAAACCAGGAATACAAATGTTTTTTAGGAAAATTGTGTATGGAATGTTAGGAGAGAGCTGTGTATATCTGGCCAGATCTGGGGCATTTGACTGTGAGATGGGGCTGGAAATGATGTTAGCAAGGGGTATCAATATGAGTTAAGTAGAGCTAGAAAGAAGAGGTTTCTGTTGCTACTCTTTGGAGGGTCAACAAGACTGTTGTTTTAGGCAAAATAATCTATCATAACTAATGAAGGAGGACTCATGTAACAGTGCAAATCCAAATTGGGGTCCCAAATGGCTTAAGGGTTTGTGGAGAAAATGAGGAAGATCGGTGCCTTAACTGGAAGTCCTGTTAGTCCCCTAAGATCTTTCTCTAGTGGCTTCTACTTTTATCTTTTGGCAGAAAAGTAACTTAGAGGTGAGAGCAGAGAAGGGCATGGTAGAACTGGGTAGCAAAGACAGATATGCCCTTCCCAGTCATTGACTAGAAGGAAAGAAGGGCGAGATTAGTATGTTTAGGGAGCTTTGTCTAGCTTCCACAAAATGTTTTTGTTTATTTGTTTGTTTCTTTGCTTCCTTGCTTGTGCATTTGTTATCTGGGTCTATGTACAAACTATTATTCTCAGAATCAAAGAGAAATAAGTCCAAATGGTCTGAAACTATATCCATCCACCAAATATTTATTGAGGTCCTCTTATGGACCATCACCCATTTTAGGAGTTTGAAATACAAGTAGGAACAAAACAGATATGTTCCCTGCCCTTATAGAAACTCTTACCTCCTTCTCTTGAAATATTTAAAACATAGAAAACACAGAGAATAATATATAACATATTCTTACATCCCCTCGAGATTTTACAAATGTTAACATTTTGCATATTTGTTTCAAAATTTTATTTAAAGAAATAAAATTGGACAGCTATAGTTAGAGCTGCTTTGACCTCTCTCTAATTTAATTTCCCTTCCTCTCTTTAGGAAAGTAATTAATTGTCCTGAAGTTGGCTTTCTTCCAATTCTTTTAAAATGTATTAACACAGACATACTTATTCCTGAAAATATATAGTACAATTTTGTATTTTGGAAATTTTGAAATGATGTTTTTAGTATAAAAGGATAATTTGCTTCTTATACTTCACATCAGATTTTAGAGACAATTCACTTCATATTCATTAAATACTTACTGTGCCTCAGGCATTGCTCTAAGTACTAGAATAAAGCACTGCACAAAACGATCTAAAATCTCTGCCCTTGTAAAGCTTATATTCTAGTAGGGTTAACAGACAATAAACAACAAAAGATAAACTATTCTATATGCACTAAATAGTGTCCCCCCAAATTCATATGTTGAAGCCCTAACCTACAATGCAACTCAATTTGGAGATAGGATCTCTAATGAGGCAATGGAGGTTAAGTGAGGTCATAAGGTATGGGCCTTAATCTGATAGGACTGGTGTCCTTATAAGAAGAGGAAGAGACACCAGAAATTTTTCTTTCTCTGCACGTGTGCGCAGAGGAAAGGCCACATGAGGACACAGTGAAAAGGAGCCATCTGCAGGCGATGAAGAAAGCCCCCACCAGAAACCCAATCTGCTGGCACCCGGATCAGGAACTTCTAGCCTCCAGAATTGTGAGAAAATAAACATTTGTTGTTTAAGTCACCCAGTGTGTGGTATTTTGTTACGGTAGCCCGAGCAGATGAATACAGGCTGCTATATATTGATAAGTGATAACGAGATAAATAAAGTAGGAAAAGGGGAGATGAAGTGATGGGGGTCAGATTGGAAGTTGAAATTGAGCATCCAGGAAGGTCTTAACTGAGAAGTTCCTCTTGAGGAAAGACCTGAAGAAAGTGGGGGAGCAGATCATAGGGCTATCTGAGGACACAGGAACCGCAAGGGCAAAGACTCTGAAACAGGAGAGCACCTGGCGTGTTCCGGGAGCAGCGAGGAGGCCAGCATGGCTGGAGTGGAAGGGAAGAGGCAGAAGGAGGGAAGAGATGAGGGTAACGGAGGCCAAATCATGTAGAAACCATGAGAGAGGGTTTAAGCAGAGGAATGATGGGGTCTGGCATTCATTTTAACAAATTGCTCTGAACAGTCCTATCAAGAAAAGATGAAAAGAGGCCAAGGGCAGAAGCAGGGAAATCTCTTGTAAAACATATTTCAGTAGCAAAAGCAAAAGATGATGGTGATTTCAATCAGGCAGGAGGCAGTAGGAGTGATGAGAAGTGATCAGATCAGAGATACGTTTCAAAGGCTCTGAGCAACTGTAAGAATTGTCTTGCTGGTAACAGAGGTAAAGACTGCATGAGGAGCAGATTTGAGGTCATAGGATCCTAAGTCCAAGACGGTAAGATGAGATGTCGGATAAATGGGCTGTGAGACATAGAGGTCTGGAGTTCGTGGGAGAGAGTTAGGCTGGAGATGTGACTTCAAAGTCACTGGCACAAGGAGGGTATCCAGAGCCGTAAAAATGGATGAGATCAGTTAAAGAGTAAATGTTGATAGAAGAGAGAAATCAAGGAGAGGTTAAGAAGATGACTAGAAACCAGCAAAGGAGACAGAGAGATTGGCCAGAAATTTACGAGAAAAACCAGGAGACATAGTCTGGCTGTTAAATGAAGAAAATACTTCAAAGGAGTCATCAAATGGATCAAATTTATCAATGTTATTATAGGTAGATCAAGATCATTTATTTCCTGTATAGTTTTCTATGATACGAATATAATCATTTGTTATAGGTTTCTTTATTTTTTATTTTTACTTTTATTTTTTTGCTGAGGAAGATTCACCCTGAGCTAACATCTATGCCAGTCTTCCTCCATTTTGTATGTGGGTTGCCACCACAGCATGGCCACCGACGAGTGGTGTAGATCCGTGCCTGGGAACTGACCCTGGGCCTCTGAGGCAGAGTCAGCCAAACTTAACCACAAGGTCATGGGGCCAGCCCCTGAACAAAATCATTTTTATGTATGTATTCCTGTAATGATAGATATTTTGGTTATTTATGATGTTTTACTTTTGTCAGTAACATAGCAGTGTCCACGAATGATGGATGCTTTAGGATATACCTAGATGAAGAAATGTTGGGTTGTAGAACATACATCCTCAACTTTTCTAGATATTGCCAAATTACTTTTCAAAGTGATTGTGCCAGTGAATACTCCTACCAGTAGTATCTGAGAGCTTACATTCTTGCTCACACATAGTGATGTTCAATTTATTTTTGACAGATGGATGTGAATTGGTATCATGTTATTTTCATTGGCATTTGCCTGATAGTCCTAGTGAAAAGAGTCTTAAGTGAAATATGTATTCATAGCCTTTTCCCATTTTTCAAATAGGTTGTTTTTCATCCTTATTAATTTGCAGGCACTCCTTACGTAAACTGGAACCTAACCCTTTGCTAGTTAAACACATTGCAAATGAATGCTTTACCAGTATATGACTTACCTTTTAACTTTGTTTATCGTATCTTTAGTTGTACATTTTTTAAAAAAATTTAATGTATACAGCATAGTTGGGAGGAATTAGTTTTAGAAACAGAAGACGGAAGACTTGAGGATGAGTTTTCAATTTCATGGCAGACAGTAGAATGTGTTTTCCACCTGATAAGCTGTTGCTTCAAACAATCAATCGATTAATCAATCCAAATAATCAATTAATTAATCAATCAAAAGAGCAAGCCAACCAGCCATAATGTGACAGTGGGAGGTTAGTTGGTAGGGTTTTCTTATGGAGAGAGCAAAACAAATAACTACCTGTGGAACTGAAGGGATTCTTGGCAACACTGAGAATGGAATTGAGGTGGTAGAATATGACATTACAGTAGTTCCTGTCTATACATTTGTTTGATTTTCTCAAGCTAGATTCAGCATCCCAAGTGAAGGCATGGAGATAGCACACACCGAGATTTTTCTAGCACTTAAGTTTTCTGGGAATCTGAATCACAGAGGCCCCAAAAGAACAAAGGGGTTTACCTGTGGGTGGAGAAGGCATGGTCTGGAAGTTACACGAAAGAGTGAGGATAGCCTACCTTGAGGTACTTGGGGTGCTATGGACTGAATTGTGTCCCCTACAAAATTCATGTGTTGAAGCCCTAACCATCAATGTGACTATATTTGGAGAAAGGGCTTAGAAGGAGGTCATTAAGATAAAATGATGTCATAATAGTAGAGTCCTACTACAATAGGATTAATGTCCTTATAGGAAGAGGCATAAAAGAACTCTCTCTGTCTCTCTCTCTCTCTCTTCACCATGTGAGGACACAGTGAGAAGGTGGCCATCTGCAATCCAAGGGCAGAGTTCTCACCAGACACTGACCCTGCTGGGACCTTGATCTTGGACTTCCAGTTATTAGAACAGTGCGGAAAAAAATATCTGTTGTTTGAGCTATCCAGTCTGTGGTACTTTGTTATGGCAGCCTGAGCTGACTAAGACATGGGGTAAGGGAAAATGAGCTGCCTCCATCTGAGAGGCCTCAGCAAGAACTGTATATCAAAGGAAGAGTAAGGTTTCAGAAAAGGTAAAGAGAGAGAAGAAATGTTCTGTAGGAAGCTGAAGACGTAGGTTAGTTTGTTTCCCAGGAAACTGAGCCTCAAATGGACATAGCTTTTTTTATTCCACAAAGATGACCCATAATTGCTGTTGATATTTTTACTATGAATTTTAGAAATCCATATTACTAAAGTAGAAATTTCCATATTTATAATGGAAATGTTTTTAAAGTTTCATGTTTGGCATTTTTGTATTTAAAAATCCACTAGTTTATTTTTTCCATTGGTTATTTTTATGCTTTCCATATTGTTTTTTTAAATGGTAAGACATGAGAGAGCATTTCTAGCTGCTATTTTCAAGCATGTAACATATTGCGAGTATAGTCTTTTTTAGTTCCAATAAAAGAAAAATTCAATAAAAATTTTATTAATTCAATAAAAATTTTACCATATTTGGTTTTTGTCACTAGTTTTTGACATATGAGAGATCTCTTAACGTGTTATATAGTAATTTTTACATGATGAATATCACTTATGGATCTGATGATTATATCTTGAGGAAAATTTGCAGACTTTCATTTTAGGCACTTTAACTTATATTTCAATATAAGTATTCCTTTTGTTTTCTATTTTTACCAATTTTGTTATACGCAGAAAAAAACATAAACAACAAATAATAAAATTAATATAAAATTCAAAACTACTGCAACTACTGTATTAGCTATTAGTGTTCCAGTAAGGAATAAACAAACTGAGTCTTGAATATGCTGCTTAGATATATACTAATGGCCAAGAATGCTAATTCATTACATACTTAGTGGTTCTAGAGTTATATTTAAAAGGGAAAATAATTGTATGGATTAATTTTCATTAAAACAGATGATACTACTATCTTATATAAAACCGACCTCAAGAACAACTCTTCAATTTGCTGAGGTCACTAAACAGTCACATTTTTAAATTTTCATCACCATTCTCATTATTTCTGACATAGCCACGTGTATCTCCATGTGTTTTAAGCTGTTAGTTTTATCATGTTCATCTCTTCATAAATAAAATAACTTCTATTGTTTTTAACCATCATTATAAGACCACAGTTCGGACAGAGCATTTAAGATTTCCTAGAGCAAGAATACGTATACAGTCTCTGAGTGTATATTAGGACAATTTCACTTTGCTAGTGGTTTTAGAACAAGAAATTCTGTATTGCATCAACCTGCAATGGCCACTAATGAGCTGCATGGCTATAAAAGTATAATAAGTTCTAACAATTTTATGTAGAGAGGTTTTTCTCATTTAGAAGTTTGGCTTTTACTATCACAACATAAATATATCCTCTATGATAAAGTAGTCTCCTTTGAAGAGATTTAATATTTATCTGTATGCTTTGCAAATACCTTATCAAAATCAGGAGTGAGATGATAATCTTGGCAATAAATCTATTTTAATGTGCTAGTTTTTCATATTATATAAAACTTTGGAAACTTTAAAGACTAAATAAATAAATATCCAAGGAAAAAATCAGTTAGCACAGAGTGAGAAAGAATAGCAAATATGTTAAACAAATCCCATGGCGAATTTTGAATTTAAAAATTTTGGATATTTTTCAAAAGTTTGAATTCATTTTTGTTTATTTAGAGTAAAAAGGACACATAAAAATATTGAGCTGTGTATCCACAAGGAGCTCAAATGAATAGAAAAGGATTCAAAAGTTCATTTTAAATATTTTTTTTCTCATATTCTTATTTGGAGGCTTTTTCTCATTCTCTTTCAAAGGAATATGAGTAATGTAGTTAGTGCTACTGCCGCTTTATCAGCAACAGGATTCCTTTTGACACCTTTTTGCTTGTGTTGCATTTTGCAGATCCCAGGAAGGTTTTTTGGCTCTTACAAAAGGCCTGTCAAAAGCCAAGAGGGCAAAAGAGAATGTGGAGATTACAGGCAGGAGACCTGGGCCAAGTTTGTTAATAGAACATTTGTATCCGGTTGAGCTGGCTGCCCTTGGAGTGGATGTAGCTGATGAACCTTGGGTCTACTGAGCAGACGTTTCCTCTCCAGAGACTTAAAAGACCACACACCTCCTACTGCTCTGAAAATGAAGATGGAGGATGTCAGAAGACAAGACAAATAAGCTTTCATATTTCTCCCATTGCCTTTAGTCACATTTTAAATATGCTGGATGGCCCAGTGGACATGCTGTTTCATCTCACCACCCCACACAGAACTGAAATAAATATGGCTACACAGAACTAACTTTACCGTTAGGATTTGTTTAGTCACTTTGTTACCAATTGAGGTTCCTCCCGACCTCTGAGGGTCCTTTCTCTGTTCGGTGTCACAAATTTGAAACAAGACCAAAGCTGAGCATTCAACAGCACAAGCTTTATTCAATGGCCAAAGAATGGAGAAGCAGGAACAAAGTTCACAAATCAACTTCTCAGTTCTTGGGGAGATCAAATAGCGGTTATAAGGGGTCAAGGTAATGAAGGGGAGGAATATTCTTAGTTATTCAGGGAACTGGGCAGGCTTTTCTAAGAAATAGGGTGCCACCTCTTTTCTTCCCTTCTTTGGTGTTTCCTATCTGGGCTGCAGGCAGGTGTGTCATTTATTATGTTGATGTATTATAATGAGCATATAATCTACGAGAGGTCAGTTCAGGCTGCCAGGTTGTCCTCAATCCGCTGTAATCGGTTTTGATCTTACATCCCAGCATTCTTCTTTTTCCTTTGTTTGTGTTTTCCAGTAAGCTACATAAAGCATCGTAGGCCTGTCTTAAGCAGGGTTGCAGTTTATGTTTCATGGGGCCAATGTGCCAGGGTAACAACCTCACACAGTAATTATAACCTGAAGGGCATTCCTTTCAGTTAATAAATAGCAAATACTTATCTCAATTTTAAAATTGGTAGTGATCCTCCAGTTAATATTATTATCATTGCAGAAAAGTCTAAGAATATAATCTTACAGTGCCCAAGTAGAGCTAATGTGCTTAACTAATGAGGATGCTTAAACGATTATCTTTTTAATACACGTAAAAGATAGTGTTCCTATTGTCAGTATTTCATTTCTAATTGTTTTGGCACCATCAGCAGTACATTTCCAGAACATTCTATCCCAAGTTAAAATGATATATTTCATTTTTAGATAATTAGGGACAATTTGACACTAATGTTTCTCGTAATTATTTTTGTGAATTTTCTTATTCTGAAGTGAAAGTCTACCATTTTTAATAATTCCAAGTGTAATTCAAAAAAATATTTAAAGTATAATATTTTCTTCAAATTTCTAACTATCTCATTTTCCCTGGGAAGTGTCATTTTTATTATCCTAAGAAAACAAATTATAGGCGTTTGCTTCTATGTTATTCAAGGTCAGGAAAGAAACAACACCGGTATACCTCCCAGACTATAGGACACAGACAAATACAATCATTTTTCTAAGGTATCAGTCAGTTCATAAAAATAATCCAGCTCATGAACAAAAATGCTGACTGACTCTTTGAGTGATAAATTTGTCATGTGAGAAAAATCATAGAGAGGATGCATAGATATGTTTTGAGGTTTTTCCTCAGATTTTAGAGAGCGCCTTCTTCGAGTACTTGGGAGAATTATCATGTGGCAAAGTTAGACATTAATTCAAACCTCAGGAATATATGCCATTTTTGGTACGGCAAATTTTTTACATTAAAAGATTAACAGAACGCCCTAGAAACTGTGTTTTCTCCATGTTTTTTCCTTGTAATTATGTTCTTATTTAAGTCATTTCCTGACAAGAAAAAAATTGGGCTTGTAATGGAAAAATTTTAACCTGGATCACCATAGGGTTTTGTGTATTTTACGTTAAATAGAAGTATCATCTTCAGATTATATTATTTGATAACCATTTAGTAGCTCTGGGTTAAAATTGGGTCTAATTTTCTCAGCTCAGCTTTTCGCACCTTACTGCTAAGATCAGAGAACGGGGAAAGTGTGGAAAGTGATTATAGCATTTCCGTTATAGCCAGGACCTTGGAGTTTTGTTCCATTTTCTTCTGGTGGCTGGTCTTCGGTTTAACCCAAATGATGGGGCACCCACGCTCTATTGCCCTCTTCTTGCTGCCAGACTTACCCCCCTTCAGAAGCACAAGTTCTCTGGCAAGCAGAAAATTAGGCATCTGTCTTTACTGAACGTGCATACAGCTATTGCTCCCCAACCATCAGCACTTTTCCTTCTACTCTCAGTTTAAGAGTGAAACTCCTAGAGAATAAATGTTTATGAAGTTTGCAGAGGACATAACCTTGGCGCATTGCATTCCAAGAATTTGATGGTGATGGCAATTGGAAAAATTCCGGGAAGAGTGTCTCCTGGGGTTTATCGTTTTTTCTTCTCCTGTTCAGAATGAAAGAGATTTCCAAAGTGGGAATTGACAATCTCATCGTAGTCCAAGAGAGTTATACTTGATAAAATCCTAATAAAACACATTAACAATGAAGCTAAGAACTATGCATATTAACTGGATGTCTGGCCAAACCTCTGCACAAGGATGTTCATCTAGCACTGAAATGCCTAGCCAATGGGACCAAAGGCAAAACACATCTTTTGTCCATCAGCAAATAATGAGCCTTGACAAAAGGTACCCCATGTGAGGATGAGAAAACAAAACAACAACAACAAAATAATAATCATAAAGGGACCTATGTAATGATGCAGCAGGAAAAAAAAAAGAAATTGCTATCCTAAAAGCTGAGAAAATGACACCAGAAACCAGAAATAATGATAATAATAAAAGGAAACTACAATAGTTTTTCAGACTCATTATAGGATGCAAAACAATACAGAGAGTCTATGATGTGGGCGAGAAAGGTACACATAAAGAACAGGCTAATGTGGATATAAAATAGGATGCAGTGAAATGGAAGGTGCGGAGAAAAGGCAGATTAGCAGAAAAACTCAAATGCAATGAAAGAATTAAATTCATATTAGACTTTAAAATTTATTTAAAAACCAAATCGTTGATAAAATGAAAATAATTACTTTTCCAGAATGCAAGAAAAATGGCCAAGAGATAAAAAAGGAGGGGGCAGAAGGAAAAAAAGGTGATAGACGTGGAGGACAAATTATGGAAGAATAATAATTCTAGATGTCTTAAGGGGAAAAAAACCAATTTAAAGATAAGTAAAACCTAAAACAAACAAGCAAACAAAAATCTGAGGAAGCCAACTGAAAAATCATACCATGTTGCACATAAAATAATTGAAGAGTCCCATCCCTAGAGACCCTTGGCAAAAATTTTGAATTAAATGATTAAAGAAAATATTGAAAGAACATCGTGCGAAACTGGCTGCCTTTATATTTTTCCTCTGCATTACTAAATGCCAGATATTTGGCATTATATCTACGTATAATGTTTTTAAAGGAAAAGGCTGTCACTAAAAAATTTCTTAACTAGTTAAATTGTGTTTCATTTGTAAAGCCAACAAAAAGCCATTCTCTTATAAGCAAAATTTTCAAAATATACTAATTACCTACCCATCTTGGAAACAAATGTCATCAAGATATATTTCAGATGAGACAAAAATCAGAATTAAAAATTTAGGAAGGTAGAAGTGGTGATAGACACGGTAGAGACAAATTTGCATTTATTTTCCCCTCCTAGGAAATATACCAAGAAGAACTTATCTGTAATATGGAAAACAATTTAAGCATAAAGAAACACATTAGAGTACAATTATAGTGTAACTGTAAAAAAATTCCTAAATATTCAACAATGGAATACCATGCAATAAGTTAAAGATGGAATTTTAATGATATGGGTTAATTTTATGATAAAATATTTAGCAAAAAGCAGAGTATGAAATGACTGAATGATAAATCCATGAATTAACAATGTAAAGAAGCGCATGTAACTTTATATGTTTAAAAAGAGATACGAAGTAAATATTAGACACTATTAACTTTTTAATAGTTTTGAGTAGTAGGTATATAAGCATTTTCTTTTTACATCACTATATATAGTTTTTCAGAACTAATTTTTTTTAAAAAAAATCATAGAAAATAGATTGTAAGAAAAATTTACCAAACCTATTGCTTTTGGCTACTGATAATATGGTTCTTTTTTTCCCTAGTATTTTACACTTTCTATTAGTTTTTCCACTTTTTCTACAGAAAAAATACACTGCTCCGAATGAAAGAAAGTCATCCACCAGGTTTCAGAAATAAGAGCTTTTCAAAAAATTCTAACACTCACCAATTATTAGTTAAATGAAACTTAATCTCTTTATCAATTTACTGGTCCATGAAATAAAAGGGTTTACGTTTCTGCTTCCTGGAATTATTATAAGGATTACATAATAAAATGCTCTAGAGCAATACATCTCTATAAAAAGGATATGTTTTGAACCACTCTTTTTTGGGAAGGCGCTGACTCTAACTGGAATACGATTGGTTTGGTTTGAGGCTGAGAGACACAGCAATTGCTCTTGCAGTTATAATTGGAGTTAAACTGCTGAATGAAGCTCTCTTTAATAGGAAGTGCTGTCCATTTTCCTTGGAAGACAGGGTAAACCAACACCAATGTGACTTGGGTGACATTAAAGAGAACAATAGAGGCAGAAGCAGAAATTTTGCTATAGAGGAGGAAGCCCTGATCTATTCAGGAAGGCAGTACATGGTTGAGTACAGAAAACTCAGTCAAGGAGTGGGCAGCAGAATGTTCTAATCCATCTAAGCGGCAAGTGGCCAGATCCAGAGAGGCAACAAGTAACAGTGTCTAGTCACCTAACCCCAGTCCTCTTCTTCCTCAATATACAGCTAGACTACATTAACCAGCATTCCTTGCGGTTAGATTTGCCCTCGGGAGTGAGCCCTAGCCTGTGGCATATAAGGAAGTGATGTACACTTTAGAGTGATGTGCTTGACCTATGAAACCCTCCTATGAAGGACCCTTCACTCTCTTCTTCCTTTCACTGGCTCGTTACCAATGTCCATAGCGATAAGCCTGGTCTCTTCTCATTGCAATCTACCAATTTCTCCTGAGCACTTTATTTGTTTTTTTCGTGAGCACAAAATAAACTTTTAAACTAAAACTTTTAGTTTGTATATTATAGTGGTCAGCATTGCCCTGGCTAATAGAGGTTTCCTCATACCAGGAAGCAGCAAGTTGAAGATACAAAAATTGAAGGCCTCCCTACCTGAGAGTGGGATGGTAGAGGTCACAAAGGCCTTCAGATTTTGAGTCGAGGCAGCAGAGTATAAGTGCGGTCCTGGTGCACAGCAAGCATTGAGCAAAGATTTGCTGATCTTAATTGCCCCGCATTGATCTTAATATCATACAGCATTAGCAGCAAGGACAGAATCATGCCTAACTGGAAATCAAAGGGAGTGTTATGTGATATCTTATTCCTATTAGCATACTAATATGTCCTAAGCCCCGTACCATTTGAAAAACAAAACAAAAACAAACACTTACCTTGATTCCATATCTTCACCATAGCTGTCATTCAATTTCTCTGCTCTTCTCTGAGCCAACGCTCAGCAAAGAGGAAATTGTCTACACATGCTATCTGCCATCATTTCTCCAGGAGTCCTCATCATATTTCAATGTGGTATCTGCTTCCATCGTTCCAGAGTTCCTGCCAAGGTGACCAATGACTTTCACAAAGGCGAATCTAATGGAAACTTTTCAGTGCTCATCAAACTAAACTTTCATCAGCTTTCAGTAGAATTGATGGCTTTCTACTTAAAATAATTTATTGCTTCTCATTGAGCTCGGAATAAAATATATGAGTGTTTAGCGAGTTTAGATGACCTAGGCATCTCTGTGTGAGCTGGCTATTGTCTGCCCAATGTTATACCTAGGCAATATAATGCAGTGGTTTAAAGCATGGGGACTCTTACATCCAAATCCTAGTTGAAATCTTAGTTTCAATTTTTGATCTCTGCAAATTATTTACTTTCTCTCTGCCACAGTTTCCTTTATCTGCAAAATGGAGACCATCATAGTGCCTACGTTATAGGTTAGTTGTGAGGTTAAGATAATGCATAAGAAGTGGTTAGAACCATGCTTGGTACATATTAGAGGCTCTATTATTATTATTGCTTTTTCATGCTTTTACACCTGTTAAATATCTTCTCATCACCCTGGATTTGTCTCTGTTCCTTGAGCCAAGTTTCATTTATTTCTGCTGCCCCAACCTTGACACCTTCCATATACTGCCTCCCTCCTGGAGTGCTTATTCCGCCAATCTTCTTTTCACTCTTCCCATTGTGGAGGCATTTTTACTACCTTTTTTAAAATTGCTCCTCATTTTTATTTCTTAATGATGCTCCATTCTTTTCCTTCATGCACATAAAACAATTTGTAATTGTTTTAAAACACACACTCACACCCATATATTGATTGCTTTTCTGTCTTATCGAGCTGTAGGCTTCATGATGTTAGTTACCAGGCTGGGTTTCTTTACCCAGGGCCCACAGCAGTGCCTGGCACATATTAGGTTGTCAATAAAAATGTATTGAGTCAACGGATAAGTGAATGAATGTAAGAGCTTCTTATACTAGGTTCCCACTTTCCCAGCAGGTGAACAGGCCTGTCTAAAAGAAAATGAGGGCAACAGGTAGAAAGTGTTGTAAATAGAGGAGACAGACAAGGCAGTGCCTACAGAATGTGAAACATTTCGTATTTAGATATGATTGTTTTTGTAGTAATCAAGAGTTAATTCATGTTCAGACAATACTTATGACATTTCTATGTAGCATAAAGTGTGTGTATATAAGATTAAATTCATCTCATAAGACTTCACAGAATCTTTGTTAGATCTAGAAAGGGTTCATGTTTCAAGTGATATAAGCTCATTGAAGGCAAATCTTAGATTGTGCCTAGGACAAGACATCGAATAGAGTAGATGCTCGGTGAATACTGATTAATTAATAAATTAGTTAATAGTTCCCTTGACCTGGTTGTGTAGCTGTAATTAATTGCCTATCTGATTTTAAGTGACTTGCGTCTAATTCCACATTTTGATGGAAGCAATCCTGCCAAGTGAAATTGGCTGCAATCTCTGGCTAAGCTCAACTTACTTTAATACTTTTGGCTTTTCCCCAAAATATTTACAGTTTTCTTTTCACCTTCAGTGATTTACTATTCAACCATGGTTCACAGAGGTGAAAAGCATCAACCTTAGTACATACACAGTGTTGCTGTCAATGTCTTGAACAAAATTTTCTCCTTCCAAGGGTATGGCAAGGAATTTCCAAGCATAAATTTATGCCCTCTCCTACTTTCATTTCAACCATTTTTACTGAGAGCATATTATACACAGACATTACCTTCAGAGGTGACTTTAGGGGGGTCATGGAGAGAGGGATGAGAAATGTGCCCTATATGACATAGGAATCTTGTTCTTTTTGTTAGTGATTTGCATGCTACAGATGCCTCCAGATTTCCTCTGTGATTTTTTGAGTCTATAGTACTGAGAGAGAAAAGTCCAGAAAGTTTCTGGCATAAAACATGAAAAATTAAGTAGTAGTGTTGTTACCATTATGGATTAAAGGGGTGTTAGGAAATCCTCTCCCAAAGGGTAAGCATCCTCTTTTTTTTTTTTTTTTGGTGAGGAAGATTGGCCCTGAGCTAATATCTTTTGCCAATCTTCCTTTTTTTGCTTGAGGAAGATTATCCCTGAGCTAACATCTGTGCCAATCTTCCTCTATTTTGTATGTGGGACGCCACCACAGCATGGTTTGACAAGTGGTGTGTAGTTCCACGCCAAGGATCCAAACCCACGAACCCCGGGCCACCGAAGCGGAGCACGTGAACTTAATCACTACACCACCAGGCGGCCCCCTGCATCCTTCTTAAAGAGTAGAATGCGAGTTGTGTGATGATGACTCACCTTTCTAGGACAAGTTACTTGAAGTGAGTAACTTCAACTATTTTACGTAGTTGAAATGTTGAACTACGTAAACTAAGGAAAACTACGTAAAATAAGGAAAGCTTTGGCTCTCCAAGGGACACGTGTGTTTAGTTGTTCAAGCAGGACATCATGAGAATGATGAAGATTGTCTTCTCATGTGCCTCCTCTCCACATCTCCTTTTGCAATCTTCTCTCTATCCATTTCCCACTCAACAGGTTCCCAGGGCTCTGATACTGCTCTCTCTCTCTGTCAAAAGCCTGAATGTTGTAACTTGCAGACTCTAAAAACACATCCTCTTTGTTTTCTCTACCATCCCTGAGGTGGATTTTCCATTCTGTTAAATAACAATAGGTGACAAATCAGTCAGCCAGCTGTCTCTGTTGTGAGCCCCAGTCCTAAGGGACAAGGAGGAGAAAGAAAGAGTCTTCATGCCAAATCTTTCTTTTGCTCACTTCTCCCTTAATTTATTTCCTATTAATACTAACAGCCTTAGTTTCTTTTCCCCCCATTTGTTTCATGTGCCCCACAGTAGCAATTAACCTTTATTTCTAAAATAGAAAGCTATAATTTTCTACTAAATTTTTTTAATCTCAAAACTCTTTTCTTGTTTTAATTTACTTATTTCTTATCTCTCTCCTCATTTCCATTTACCTTCTACTTAACTACATTCAATCTCTTCTTACCCAGTTGCTGATCCCAAACTAGACTTTCCAGTTTGAATTTTGTGAAGATGGTGAAACTTCTATATTCATTCATTCAATAAACATTTATTGGGCATCAATAAGCATTTATTGTGCTAGAAACTGGAGTTGGTCCTGGGGATGTCAAAATTCTTGCCTCCACTCTTGTGAGTAAAGAGGTACATAAAGTATGTAGTATTAGTAGTAAAGAAGAGAAAGGAAGCACTGACCTGGTTTGTGATTTGTTTCAATCCAAGCATGAAGCCAGAATGTGTATTAAAACTTAAAAGAGACATCCTAAATATTTGAGCATTTGCGATGTCAGGTTGAGTCATATTGGTGAATTGCTGCCCAATCTTGCTTGCATTACAAAGAGCAGTGGCATTTTTTTGTGTGTTTTGTTTTTTCCTAGCACAAATATACACAGAGGAGGAAGAAAAGGCAACAACTGAATTTTCTGTCTCATGAAGAAAAGATCCAGTATCTTGTACTAACATAAAATTTGTGATTAGATTAGTGGATTTAAGTTTAGGATTCCCATCAAAATTCTCTACCATTGATATTTTTATGACTTGGATTGAATTCTGGATGAAAAAGAGTTCCCAAGGTCCCAGGCACAATATGAAACCTCTCCTTAGAGCCCTAGAGTGCAACGCAGGACACTGATCTAAAGTCTTGATACATCTTATGCCTGGTGTCCTGCTGATAGAAACAGCATGCCTTCTGCGAGGCACAGAACTACCTCTGATAGAAGGAACTGAGGATTCATTCTGAGGGTCAAAGCCAGCAAGCTCATAGAAGCTATTGCGGTGCACGGTAGGAAATGATTGCAAGTTGATGGTGAGTGCGCTTTTCCAGGCATGTAGAAGGGTTTTAGTACTGCAGGTGCAATTACCACTTAGCAAAGAATCAGCACCCTCTTACTGAAATTAGAACATAAAACGAGTCAGCCTGGCGGACAAATTGCGGTACACAGCCCTGCCATGTTAGTGACCTATATTCACTTTCCAAACTTAGTAAGAAGCTCCATATCTGCAGCTAGCAATTTAGTGGAGAGAGGCAAGGAAGGTAATGCATTCAGGGGAGAATTCAGCTTTGTGATATCTCTTCAGATATCAAAAACTCAGCTTAGGATAGTGCAATCAACCTCCATCTTCTAACTTGACAAATAATACCTCTGGAAGAAGTCAAGAGCACAAGACTGTGGATGAGAAATTGGAACCCCTGGTAAGAAGACGTGAAGGGCAGGGCAGAACACATTTAGGAGCTTGAATGCCATTAAAAATGAATAATCAGAGTATCTAAATATTCAACACAGAAACTGGAAACACCAGGTCTCAAGAATGCTTTTCATGGATGATATGATTTTAAGATTTTAATGGTGAGATTTAGAATAAGGTTATGAGTTCAAGAAATTTTCACTTTTCTTAAGAGTAGTCTTCATCTGAGTCATCCCGTAAATGGAAATAAGCAGAAAAATAGATTTGAAAAGAATTATAAAATGGAGTTTGGCTGGGAGAAATGATGAAAGTGACATAATAAGACTTATCTAGACCTTATATTTATGTTTCTTTTATAAGCTATGGTGAAGTTTTTATTGTGGGGGTATGGGTGTAAGGGTCTTGTAACTAATATGAACATGGGCACAAAATAAATCTAAAGGAAACAGGAAAATATTGAGATGTGAAAGTACCCAGGTTCATGTCTAATTGGAAGTGTTTTTTTAAAATTACCTCCATAGAAAAAAATTTTTAGAGTATAAATTTTGCCTAATTAAAAATAATTGATACTGGTCTAATAATAGTCTAGTTTTCAGAGCTTGGAATCAGATTAAATTTTACATGTTACACTCATTCAATTCAGCTCAATTCAGTAAATATTTACTCAGCCCCATTAGAGGCACCAGGGTCAGATTGACAGCATTTTAAAGGACTTTTTTTTAATGTCAAAAAATTAAAAACTTGGGGCTGGCCCGGTGGTGTAGTGGTTGAGTTCAGTGCACTCCACTTCTGCAGCCTGGGATCACAGGTTCGGATCACGGGAATGGACCTACACCACTTGTTAGCCATGCTGTGGTGGCGACCTGCGTACAAAATAGAGGAAGATTGGCACAGATGTTAGCTCAGGGCTAATCTTCCTCAAGCAAAAAAAAAAGAAGAAGAAGATTGGCAACAGATGGTAGCTCAGGGTGAATCTTCCTGGGCAAAAAAAAATTAAAAACTCTTTGAGAGCAACAGCATAGTTAGAGATGTGAGTAAAAGAGTTGTGTTCAAGGGATTATGACAACAATTGGAAGAGTTCTTTTTTTCTTGTTTTGTTTTTTGGGTTGTTTTTTTTTGCTTTTTCATTATCTTTTTTGTTGTTGTTGAGGTCATAATAGTTTTTAACATTGTGAAATTTCAGTTGTATATTATTATTTGTCAATCACCATATAAATGTACCCCTTCACCCCTTGTGCCCACCCCCAACCACCAAATTGTTTTCTCTGTCCATGTGTTAGTTTATATTCCATATATGAGTGAAATCATATGGTGTTTGTCTTTCTCTGTCTGGCTTATTTTGCTTAACATAATACCCTCCAGGTCCATCCATGTTGTTGCAAATGGGACGATTTTGTGGCAGAGTTCATTTTTATAACACATTTTTAGTGACCAAGCAGTCAGATTTGACTGTAGAAATCTGGGGCTAAGGAAGTCCACATGCACCAAGAAAGTAAAGTTTTAAGAAGTAAAACATGGTAACCACTGTAAAATCCCCCGACTTTAAGGAGCAGGGGAACTGAGAAAACATATATTAGATTTGGCTATTAAGAGATGAAGCAGAGTTGAAACACTGGCAGCCAAATTTAGGGAGCTTAAAGAGGGCAAGGTATGTGGGAAAGTGGAAGCAATACATACAGTTAGCTCTTTCAGGACACAGGTTGTGAGAACTGCAAGAACTAGAAGAGGACAGAAACTTGAATGGCACCGTATGTGTGCATGTGTGTGTTTGCGCGTGTTGATGTTCTTTTTACTGTTTCTTTACATTTAAGGTTGAAATTTGCGTATGGCGAGGATGGAGCGCACGGAGGAGGAGACACTGGAAATGAAAATAAAAGTGCAAATGACGAAAGTAATAAGATCCTGGAAGAGCAAAGATGCGATGGTATCAAGAGCAGGGTTTGAAATAACCATGCTGCCTTGGAAGTGAAAGATCCTTCCTCAGTCTTCAGGGGGAGGATGATCGTTCTTCAGACTGAGGGGGTAATCCTTTCTGCCCTCCTGGGAAAGGATGGTGAGTGGGTTGGGAAAGGATGGTGAGTGGGTTGGGAAAGGATGGTGAGTGGGTTGGGAAAGGATGGTGAGTGGGTTGGGAAAGGTACAGGGTGGATGGAGAGTCTGAAAGGAAGTAGAGATGGTAACTATAAGGGAAATCTGAACTCGAGAGGAGTGAGTTGATGAGGTTCATATGTGAAGATCTGCATTACCTTGGTAAGGTAGGAGGCAGGGATGTTGAAACTAAATTTCTAATTGTAGGCTAGAATAAAGGATCAGTTTTGATCTAACTAGTTCAGTGGCACCCTGGGAGACTTTAGAGAGGGAAGCCAGTTAAATTAACACTAGATTTGTTTTCATTATTATTTATAACACTATTTTCTTCTTTGGGACATTTTACAAACTACATTAGGTCTTAAGGTCTCTTGCAACCTTACAATATCTTTCATGTTTCCATTATTATTTCAGAAAGTGAGTCAATACTTTAAGTGGAAAAATTCATTTGAGTTAATTTTTCAATAAAGTGAATGTTCAAGGTGTGGGAGAAAAGGGAAGAAGCTAATGGAATTCAGTAAAAGACGTGAGAATCTGGACCAAATCAAAATAACAAAATACAATGAGAAACACAATTAACTTATTGTTGGAGAACTCTTATTTTTTTAAAATAGGATATTTTAATAAATAGAAAAAGAGTTTCTTAAACATATAGTGTTCAGCTAGCCAAAAGTCAAATAGAAACATTCTACTCTTATAGAAACTTGCCTGTCAAGAAGTTTAACTTGCCAAGTAATAGTTCTCAAAGTCTGGATTGTGCTCACGCAAGTGGCAATTTGACAGAATAATGTTGTTTTTATGTTTTAGGTAAAAGTATGAGTCTGCTTAAAATAATCACAAATAGTGGCATTTCTTCCAAATCTTTACCAAGTAAAAATTCTGATGTTTTAGAATAGTAAACTCATCTCTGAAGTGCTTCAAATAATTTATAGTTGATTTAAACAATTCAAATATTTTTTCTAAGAAAACTTTGAGAAAGAAAATTCCCTGTTATCCTTATATAATAAATAAGAAAAGAGATATTTATACAGGCTAAGTAGTTTTCTCAAGGTCACATAATTATTTAGGAATAGACAAAAATCTGTAACCTTCAGTAACTCTTCATTCAGTCCCTTATACATCCATCCATATCATGCTTCTTGCTTCCATAATTACTTTGAGCCCTAAGTGGCTCTCTCTTCCACAAGGAAATGTCTCTTGGAGGGTTTTGTGATGGTGTCATAGTCTTCACTGGCTCATTGGCTAACTGAAATAGATCGTCTTCCATATGTGGTGTTATTCTACAATTGCGATTTGGAGGAAAGAAGGGGCAGGTGTGGGGATAGAAAAGAAGCTGGAAAATCATGACAGCATATGCTCTTGAAATTAATGAGCATCTACTTTTTTTCAGTCTCAGATTTGTGATGAACTTTTAAAGATTTTTAAATGAAATTTGCTGCTTTAGAGAGAGTTTTTATAGACTTAAAAAAAAAAAAAAGCAATGCTTCACCTCAGAAAAGAAGCATCAGTTGCTTTTGCTTTTGGAGGCTAGGAGCTTTAATAGCCTAAGGCCACATGAGTGGGGCCCCCATCCATCCTGTACCGGGAAGACCAGCAGTCAGCCAAGTGGTGGTGGTGTGTAGTCAAGAGACATGGGACTATGTACTTGCGTGTTAGTTTCCTAGGCTGCTGTAACAAAGTACCACAAACGGAATGGATTACAATAGTGGAAATTTATTGTCTCACAGTTCTGAAAGCTAGAAGTCTGAGATGGAGGTGTTGGAAGGGTTGGTTCCTTCTGAGGGCTATGAGGGAAGGATCTGTTCTAGATCTCTCTCCTTGGCTTATAGATGGCCATCTTCTTTCTGTGTCTCTTCATGTTGTCTTTCCTCTATGCCTGTCTTTGTGTTCAAATTTCCCCTTTTTAAAGGGACGCCAGTCATATTAGATTGGGGCCCACTCTAATGACCTCACTTTAACTTAATTACTTCTGTAAAGACTCTATCTCCAAATAACATCACATTCTGCGGTTAGGGCTTCAAAATATGCATTTGGGGCGTGGGGGACACAATTCAACCCATAACAACTTGATAATACCAAAAATACTGGCTTAAATCTATTAAAGTTATCAAAGTAGCTTGAGAGAAGAACCAGAAATACCGACATAGCGTGCGTGTATGAAGTGATGATACATCTGGATCTATTAATCTCTTATAAGGCATTTGTAAGAGAAGATAAATCAAGAAATGACAACATAAGCACCTTATCTGGAATCGTAAAGATAGCGAAAAGAAGAACTAAACCTGGAAACCACTAAAAGTGGTTTTCTCTGAGGTCTTGGGGCAGGGGAATGGAATCAATTATTTTCATTATAGATCCTGTTGAAATATCTCAATTTTTAAAAGTATGTATATGCATTTTGATAATTTTTAACTAAAAATTAAATTAAAGGTTTAAATTCCTGATAATTATGAGATCAATTGGCAATTGTAAGGAAATAAGAATAGTCTTGGAAGATTAAGTAAGATGACTTCACCTGATAAAAATTTGTATGATGCCCCTACTCAGGTGGTTGGCAGTTGATAGTGAAAGATGGGACATCATAGGATTAGGGGATGGAAAAGAAGCTGGAAAATCATGACAGCATATGCTCCGGAAATTAATGAGAATCCTCTTTTTTTCAGTCTCAGATTTGTGCTGAGACTGAAAAATAGAACTGCCTTTTTTCACTGACAGAGGTAGTGTCTAGTTGGAAAGCATTATAAGACAGAGTATAAAATTGAAAACACAGTTTCAGGATTAGAGGATAGAGAATGAGGCTGGGAGTATCCTAGATTTTTTCTCAGGTACATCACTTACTTGTTTTACGGTTTTGAACAAGACATTTAACCTTTCTCTCTCACTGCAAATATTTTGTATTGTCTGTAAAATGAGAGAAATACTCCTACTTCCTTTGATTTACAATTTGTTTTTATCTCAACCATTTTATTTTTAAAGTCTTTTTTCTTAATTTTTGTATATATATATATATATATAGTGTGTATATATATGCACACACATCAATATATGTATATATACTTATTTTGTTGCCAGATGTAATAAAATTTTATTGCCATACTGTAATAAATTCTCCTTCAAAGGATTTCTAAAGACTAGAAAAACTCACCCTACTTCTGACTCTACACAGCAAAGTTCCTGTCATCTGAGTTGTGAATAAGAAGTGAAAATCCATGGCCCGCTAGCAGGAATTAAACAGCAACCTATTGGTTCTGGATATGGAAATGTCACTTATAGAACAATTTGCAATGATCCTGACTCTAACTGCTTATCAATTTAAGTGAGTTCTCTATTGACTATGAAGAAAAACAAACAAACAAACAAACACATCTACGCTCAATGAGACTCTACAAAGCCTATTCCTGCAGAGAACCCAGAAATTGAATTTGGAGAAGCTCTTTTCAAACTGTAATGAGCCACCTGCCTCCAGCTATAAAACCCAAAGAGGAAGGAAAGGAAACGTGCTGATCAACAACAGGCAGTTTCTACATTGTGCAGCAGGGTCTCTGTAGAGAAGCAATCTTTTGTATAATGTCACCAGCCTTTCGGGGAACGTGAGGCTACGTCTCGGGTTAGCTTATATCCGATCATTGTTTTAAGTATTATTATTTCCTTTTTTATGCATCGTCAACTTAAACAGATAAAAAATGAAGGTGCAAATTTTATTTCTGTGGAACAGCCAATAAATATTTACTAAATGGTAGTCACCACAGGATGTGCTACAGACCAAAGGAAAAAAAAGGCGAGGGGCCAATTAAGATACTGAAGCCCACAATGTGAAAGGACTCTTCAGGCAGAGGAAATCATCATTATGGATCATTGGAAATAAAAATAGGGCTCAAATGCACTATCTACTTTATGGACACACGTATTGCAAATTTTATTTTGTTTTGCTATACCCAGGAGCAGTTTTCTGAACTGCCATGAGCCCTTTGGAAAGGGGAAGCCAGAAAGCAGAATGTCTCATCTTTTGACGTAAAGAATGATCTCATCTTGTTTCCCAGGATAGAACTACACTAGCCTTTTGCTATCACAATGCCACTTTTGTATTATTTAGCTTCTTAATTCTTTCCATTCTCAGCAAGATCGTAAATCAACATTTCTCATTAACAAGGGGAGACACCTTTCAGTTTTAAAAAAATGTGGATAAATCTCATTAATTTGGGGGAAAATAAGAAAAGAAAGCTAAAGTGATTTTTAAAAACTTTATTTTTATGAAGTTTGATGACTTTAAAGTATCTCATGGTAAAGGTAACTTACACATTGATTCCTTCGGCCTGGATCTACCAATGACACTGAAAACCACTATGCACCAATTTAGGGAGTAAGTTTACCTAAGGGATTTTTATTGTTGCTATTTTATTGTTTTTGTTTTTGCTGTTGTTTTTTTGTTTATGCTTAGGAAAGGAGTGACATGATCTAGGGTATTCTTTGGGAATAAAACTCTGGCAGTAATGAGGAGAAGGCAGTAAAACTCTTAGGTAATTAGATAGGCAATCTGAGGTAGGTAAGTGATAATACGCCTGATAAGATAGGAGCAAATATAATACACATTACAGAGGAAAAAAATCTACAGGACCATATTTTATTTATATTGTTTCACTTTCTAAAGCACCAAGGTAAGCCATGTCCTATACACTGAAGTTTTGTTAATACAGGCTAGTTAAATAAATGCATACACACTCATGAAAGGGAAAATGCTTTCATACGTGAATGAATGAGTTAAGATTTATAGGATGCACTGAGTGGGCAACAACGTGGCAATGATAAAACTACAGTTTTGAGCCTTAGTGGCTGTTGGTATTGGTGTGGTCTTAGGTCAGAGAAATGAAACAATTATTATTGAGACCTCTTCTCATCAATTTTGTAATTGTTGATCATCCTGGGTGAGATATCCAAATCTGGAAGTGCAGAACTGTAATACATAAAGAGCAGACTGCATAGACGTGATACCTGAAGGATGTATACAGTTACAACTGGTAACCAGTAGACCCAGTCGTGAGGTTTCCTGAGGAAAGAGTATAGATGGAAGAGAGAAGTGAAAGGAAGGGAAGGGAGAGGAGGGGAGGGGAAGGATGGAAGTGTAGAAGCTTGAAGAACAATGTTTCTAATCAATGAGTTCCATGACTATCCAGTGACAATGACATAGACTTTGTCAGAAGTTCTTTTCTCACAAATATTAATTATTAAAAAACACCCATTCCTCCAATATGAAACTACTCAACTGGTAACCCTTTCCCTCCTTCTTTTCCAAGAAAGATCTCACTTTTCCTCCTGTTTTGAATAAATAAAATAGAAACACTTGAACTAATCAGAAGATGAACATGAGGGAAAACATTAATGAAATCTCAATTATAAAACAAAATGATTTTTTAACAGTAACATTTACCAAAAATTCCTTTCTGTGAAAATTATTGAACTGTATTGGTGTATGCACTCATTTTACAAAGCAAAACTTACTTTCTTATAAAATATGTTAAAATTTGAATCCTAAACTATTAGTGGCAATGTAAATCTTAGATTTCTCTAAAAGTCCAAGCCATCTTTTTTAACAGAAAGCTAAAATAATATATATATGTATAGTTTAAAAAGAGATTATTGCAATTAAAGCATTCAAGATTTTATGAATGATACATAATGAAGAAAAAAATGAGGAGCTGTACTAAAATATATAATTTTAATCATTTTATTTTCATACATATAGAAAAGTCAGCAGTTAAAAATATAGAATAGTTGGAACGGGGAAGAGATCTTCAAGGAACTTAGGCACAGAAAGTTAAAATCATTTGGGAAATGCGGTACTCGCATTAGTAAAGGCCAGGCATTATCAAATGATAGCAGACACAGATAGTAAATACCCATAGGAGAGCCAATCCTATTTATTAACAAGGTACATGATAGGGCTCTGTGATTTGAAAAATAGCTGTGCTCTGGCTCTTACATCTGATCAAATCTCCCTGTAATTCTGAGCTCTGCTTAGTCACTACTGCTGTTCTACCTTATATGCTTCTGTATCAAAATGTGTACTTTTAATTATAAGCAAGAAATTACCTTCATCGATTCAATTGTCTGTAGAGTGTCTAGTCCAGGGACATACATATTGTGTGCAGAATAAGATGAAAAGAAGGAGAAATGATGGGGAAGCTGTAGTGTCTCATTCTTTACTGAAACAAAAAGTTAATTAAGAATCGTAGAAAATTAAAGCAAAAGTTTTGGGAGCTTGTGTAATGAACACTTACATCTCCACCTCTGCCAACATATTTTGTAGCTGAAATCTCGAAAAGGTAAAGAGGCTTGCTAAAGTCACCATCCTAGTTAATGGCAAAACCAACTTGGCATGCTTCCTTTGGGCGTGTGTCTGTGTGTGTGTGTGGATGTGTGTGTGTGTTGGAAGGGACGGAGGTGGTATTTCAGGGTTGGTGAATTAGTAAGGGAGGGGCTGGAGGGTACAGGAGATACAAGCCATGCAGCACAACTTCCAAATTAAAAAATAAAGAAAATCCAAATAATCAATTATCTCAATGCTTCAAGTCTTGATTTTAAGCTCACTACTATTTCAACTGAATTTCATTCCCCAGAGAGTAACAGAATAATCAAAGCAGTATTCGGTTCTGTGAGATTTATAGTCCTGTTCTGCCTTTAGAATTCTAAAACTGTGTAGAAAAAAATAGTGGAATATCCAAAATTTTCTTGAAACAAAAAAAACGATAAAGTCCACACTTTTTTCATTTGCTTCTCAACTCACATGCACATTTGTGCCTTCCTTCCTTGAGTATGAGAACGCCCAGTTGAGAGAGTGTCATCCTCTTTACGGCACATCGTGAACTAGCAGAAGGAGGAAGGAGATGGGGAGCAGAACAGCAATAGAGAGAAACAAGCCATTAAAGTGCAGGATCCCATTTTTAGGTAAATGACCTTGCTAATGAAGAGGATGACACTAGGTGCAACAATGACTTAAATAGAACCCTCCCAAAATCCACTCTAAATTTAACTTTCTATATAAAGCCTTCTTCAAAATTTCCCATAACCTATTAAAACATTTTAATGAATATGATATTGAGATGGAAGGAGGCCATTATAGTGAACATCCATTGTGTGGGGAATTTGCATTAATAGCTAAAAAGGTATTGGTCTCTTGCTCCTTAGCAACTGCAAGTGATTTCTTGTAAATTTTTTTTCCGCTTTAAGATGACCTTGTTCTTTTCCTTCCTAATTTATAGTCCCAAGGGGAGGATGGTCTGATAAAATGGTTATAAAAAATACCAGTTTTATGAAGTGTTTATTGTCAAACTAACATTCAGAAAGAGACAACTAAATTGCTCCCTCTCACTCTCCAGGCTGTTCTGAATGGGTAGTATTGAATTTTGGGGATTACTTTGTCCTAACAAAAAGTAGACACCAATAATAACGTCGAATGTTTGTAGAGTGCTTACAATGTGCCAGACACTCTTCCAAATATTGCCATGTATTAACTCATTTATACCTTATAACAACCCTATGAGGCCAGTGCTGATATTATCCTCATCCTGTATATGAGGAAATTGAGGCAGAGAGAGATTAAATAACTTGCCAAAGGTCACACGACCACTAAATTGTAGAACCAGGGTTAAATGAGGCAATTTGCTGTTCTTAACCTATAACCTAGAGGTTTCTCTTACTGGACCGAGCATAGGTTCCCTTGTTCAACTTGGCATTTGCTCCCAGGTAACTATGAGATAGAGATAAGCCCAGAATTTAGCAGCTCAATGGAGTTTGTGAGTTCTCAAGTCTTGGAATATTAGAATTTAAAAGTACTCTAGGAATCCTGTATTTCAAGGCCCCATTTTACAACTGAAGATGCAGAGAACAATTATGAAACTGATACATGAGAGAACTAAAAGTAGTACACAGAACTAGAAGCTGTACTCAACTCTGCTAAATGCCTTCAAGCTTTTTCCTTTGATGCTGCATTGCATCTCAGGGTACTTCAGGGGAGGGTTCCCTTATCATATGCCTGGAAAACTTTCTTGTACTGATACAAATAATTTCAATAAAAGTTAGCTATTATACACCAGGCAATATGTTAAGTGTCTAACTTATAATTATTATCCCTATTTTATAGGTGAGAAATCTACGATGACTATCGTAGAAAACTACGATAAATGTTAAAGGATGGTTTTCCATCCAGTTTAATTCAGTTAATCCAGAAACAGACGTTTCCACCTCTCAGCAAGCTGCTGTCATGGATATTGTACTGCCCACTGAGATCCCTCTTGAAGACTGAAGGTCTTACTCTCCTAGCTGCTGCCCTCTGAGAACTGCCAAAACTGAACAGCTTCCAAGGCCATGCCCCCTTCCCAGGGCCAGCCCATGTCCAAAGCATGTTTCAAGCCTCCAAGCTGCCTATGGGATGGCGGGATTGGCTGAGGCCATATTGTGACTGCATGGCAGTCCGACTTCTCTGTCTGCCCATCCTGCTTCCTTTACTTTCATGCCACCACAAGAGTGAATCCAAAATCCCACCCCGAAAACTTCCTGCAGGCTAATCTCCATCTCAAAGTCTGCTTTTAGGGGAACTGGACATGTGATATTTAACTATGTGTTTTATTAGAATCAAGCAATTCTTACTAAGAGAAAGAACTGATCTATTCAATAATATATATTAATTTATATATATTTATATTTTTGTTTACATTTTGTCCCAAGTAGAAATAGAAAGAGAGAGAGAGAGGGAGAGAGCGAAAGACCGTCAATCATCTCTCTCTCTCTCTCGGATCATCCATCCCTGGTCCCCAGGTAGCAGATGCTCATGATCAGAGCCGTCCTTGGAATGGATGTGCTTGGCAATGGTGTTTTATGTTCACTGTTCTTAGATGAGAATTTGCCATTGCTAGGCTTCCATTTTATTACTTCAACTGTCCTCTGAATGGAAATTGAGAGGGACCTCGTTCAGTTTGAAAGCATCATGTGAACTGTATTAGTTTCCTAGGGCTGCTGTAACAATGTACCACAACTGGGTGTCTTAAAAAACCAGAAGTTTATTCTCTTACAGTCCTGGAGGAAACAAGTCTGAAATCAAGGTGTCATCTGGCACGTTCCCTCTGAAAGCTCTAGGGAAGGATCCCTCCTTGTCTCTTACAGCTTCTGGTCGCTCCAGGCATTCCTTGGCTTGTGGCTGCATCACTCTGATCTCTGCCTCTGTCTTCACACGGCCTTCTTCCCTGTGTGGCTGTGTCTTTGTGTCCTTTCTCTTATAAGGACACCAGTCATTTGATTTAGGGCCCACACTAAATCCAGGGTGATTTCATCTTGAGATTCTTAATCGACTACATCTATAAATACTCTATTTCCAAATAAGGTCACATTCTGACGTTCTGGGTGGGCATGAATTTGGGGGGATACTATTTAATCCACTACATGACGAAACGTACAAGTTATTCTCCACAGCAGCCTCTCTTACTGGCCCTTGGCTCTTTTTGAGTAATCTGAGCCTCCCCATCCCCTCCCAATCTGTTCCTGTTGAGATCATGATAAGTTTCCCACAAGATCCTCTCCTCCAATGTTGTTACATCAGAATTTAGGATTTACTTCTCATTAATTTATATACTGCTAAGATTCAGGTCATGGAGAAGTATCAGTTAGGGATTTACCTGGGAACCAGAAGCAGTAGGCTGATAAAGTAAAATACAAAGAGATTTATTTCAAGGAATTGGCTTACATGATTATGGGGGTGGGAAAGTCTGAAATTTGTAGAGTAGACCAGAAGGCTGGCAATACTTAGGCAGGAGCTGGTACTGCAGTCCACAGTCGGGATTTCTTCCTCAGAAAAACCTCAGTTTTGCTCTTAATGCCTTCAACTGATTAGATGAGGCCCACTCAGATTATCAAGTATAATCTCCTTTCCTTAGAGTCAACTGATTGTAGACATTGACCACATGTACAAAATGCCTTCACAGTAACACCCAGATTAGTGTTAACTGAACAGCTGGATACTATAGCCTAGGCAAGTTGAGTGGAAAAACTACCTACCACAGGAGAAGGGTTCCATTATTCTCTCAATTACTTTATTTTACTTTGAAAGACCATATTAGGCAATATTAAAAATCAATGAGTTTGATTTCTAGATTATGATAGCCCCAGTGGAAAATTATTTTACCAATTGTGAGTTGTTTTTTAAAAAAATTTTTACTATTTGAACCTGAAATTATGTTCTTTTACAGAGCAACTTAATAAAATAAAAATATTCTGTACAAGACAATCTGAAAAATATAGGCTGAGACCTACTGTATCTTTCTTTATCCTAATGAAGGTTTAATTTACCCAAGGGCCCCAAATGATGAATTGGAGAGCCTGGATGTGAACCCATGCCTGCCTGATGGCAGAGCTCACTATTTCTTAATTTCTTTTAGTCAATAAGTAGAAAAGCCAGGGCTAGATCTCAGAGTTCCTGATTGTCTAATGCTAGTTCCCTTTTACCACATTAATGATATTCCATAGCCATAAAATGGAGGCAAGATGGCAGAGAGCCTCATCTGAGGGAGGGTAGACAATATAACCTAAAATATAGCTGCAAAATGCTATATTTTATTCTAAGCTTTGCATTCTTCAAGTCTAAGCCAAAGCAAATCTATTTAGGTTGACATAGGCTGGTGTGTCTTGTGTGACAGCTGATAATGACAGGAGATAAGAATTCTGTTCTGTATGAAAATCCATTCACATGCCTAGTTTACATGAACTAAAAATTAGTCTTATTATGATTGGTAAATATTTGCAAGCATAATTTAATAATAGGCTCAATCTGCTTTTATAGTAAAGCTCCATTCTAAGATAATTTTCTTTGGAACGAAGTAAAACTGTATCTTAGAAACAAAAGCACCAGTTCATCATGACTCAGGTCCTTAATATTTCTAGATGTGTATGCTTTTTCATTTGACATAAAAAAAAAGTTGAAATACTTCAACAGGCTTGCACAAGAAAAACTTATTAACAAATATCAGCCTACTGTAATATATCTTTCATGGTCAGGCAGCTTTGTGAAGCAAATTGAAGTCGACTCTTGTCAGTTTGGACATATTTTCGTAATTCTTATTTTGTGCCCATTGTTCCTTGTTAATCTCGATAGTTCTAAAACTTGACAGCAGTTACCTGAATAATCATATTAATTATTATCACAAGAAATATTGCTTACAATTTAGTGTAATTGCTTAGCTTCATAATTTTCTATGAAGGCAAGGGGATTTTAAATGATTAGCAGGCATGGGTTATAAAATGGAGGAGTTCTCCCAAATTTCTTTCTGTTCTTTTCTAGTCCACAAGAATGTAACTCATTTTCATATTTGAAATTGGTCTCCATTGGTAAACAGTCATGTACGTCTAAGAATATTTAATTGCATTTGCCTTCCTGACATACTTCTGCATTCCATTCAATCCTGTTTTTTTCCTAGTGGCTCAGATCTCTGCCTTGCGAAGTGCTGATTTCGGCTGTGCAACCACAACGGGTAATCGTGACTAGAAATGTCTACTTACATTGTAACTGGGTGTGACAAATTCAGAGGGAAAGCTTAAAGCTTATCTGAGTGAATAGTGTCAGTAGAGACAAATGCATATTTTCACATAAGTTTAGTTGAATAATCAGGTATTCAGTGCAGTTGTTATAGACTAAACTGCATTCGTAAATTCAAAGATTGCAGCCATAACCCCTAATGTGACCATCTCTGGAGATGGTGAACCTCTCTTAACTTTAAAGAGGCAGTTCAGGTTAACTGAGGTCATATAGCTGGACCCTAATCCAATCTGATGGGGGTCCTCATAAGAAGAGGAAGAGGCACCAGCGATGCGCGCACACGGAGAGAAAGCCATGTGAAGATGCAGTGAGAAGGCGGTCATCCACAAGCCAAGGAGAGAGGCCTCAGGAGAAGCCAACCCTACCCACACCTTGATCTTGGACTTCCCGCCTCTCGATTTATGAGGAAATAAGCCTGTGGGCTTTCTCTGGCCACCGAAGCTGCTCTGGCCGTGTGTGCACAGAGCAGAAATGTCAGAGATTCAGCTCCAGTTGTCCTTAGTCATAACTGGCTGCATCAGGCACCTTTGTTGGCTTCTTTCCATTCTCTCCTACTTCCCTACTCCTCTACTGGTGTTCCCAGGAATCACCTCCCAAATAAAATGCTTGCATTGAATGCTTGTCTCAATGTCATCTTCTAGGGGAACCCAGACTAAGATAGCCACTTAAGGTCGCTGTGAGGGTGGAATGAAGTTCTATATGAAGAGTATCTACATCAATACTGGATGCTTCATAGTAGCAGCTCAATAAATGTTGATTATTGTAATAACATGGGCCCCCAGCCCTATTGAGCTGACTTGGACTCTTTTTGCTCCTCTAGCCTCAGTTCTATGCTAAATTCAGAACTTATTAAGCATCTCTCCTTCCCCTGTCCATATCTTAATAACAGCCCTCAAGTGTTCACCACTGTAGCTGGGAGAAGAGCTCATAAAGATGAACCACAGAGAAAAATGTATCAAAGGACTCACGGGGTTTCCCACAATGGCTGGAGCCAAACGTGCAAGAGTAGCTCATGCTGAGATCTTCCTGCGGCCTGAGAAGTGGTCTAGTTCATAAGCTTGACAGTTTCCTTAACAGGTTGCTTTTTCACCGACTTGAGTTGTTTAACATTCTGTGGAGTCAGAAATGCAACGTGGTTGGACTGGGGGTTTCTGGGGACAGTATCATTCTGCATCAGAAACCCTAAAATATAAAAAGAAATTATGATTATCCATAGCAATTCCTCTAGTTCATTGGTATTGTACAAAGAACACAGAGCTAAGAGTCCAGAGCCCTGGATTTTAGCCCTGGATCCTGTTACTAATTGTGTTTACCTTGGGTAAGTCCTTGAATTTCTTCTGAATCTCAGATTACTCACATGAACATCAGTGGACACGTTTAGGTTATCTCAAATTTTTCTCAGGGCTAGAAAGTGGAGTAGTGGTTGAGTTTGTACACTCCACTTCAGTGGCCCAGGGTTCATGTGTTCAGATCCCGTGTGCGGACATACACACCGCTCATCAAGGCATGCTGTGGCAGCGTCCCACATATGAAATAGAGGAAGATTGGCACAGATGTTAGCTCAGGGACAATCTTCCTCACACACACACAAAATTTTCTCAAAGCCCTAAAATCTTATGATTTTTTTTTAAGTTTTAATGACTGAATGTTCATGATACATTAACCTGCAAGTAAAAAGAGCTGGCCCCCAGAGTTGGAGTGTGAGTCAACTATGAAAAAACTGAAGTGCTAATTTGCAAATTTGAAATTTGGCTTTTAAAGAACCCACACTACCAGGAAGTGCAGAGGATTCAACATAAGCAAATGTTCTAGATTATCCTACATATCATTTGAAATGGTGATTTTTAACAGTCTGCTAGTGCAGTTCCGGGCCCTAGCCTGAGCCATCTGCTTGAGCAGTGAGTCACTTGCAAAGAGCCCTGAGAGCTGTAGATAAGAGGTGCTATATGCAATGGTCCAAAATATGATATGTTGTATGGATTATTTGACCCAGAATCGATAAGCTGCTCTTTTTCATGCTTGTGCATGGAAATACAAAAGTGAAACTGACTTGAAATCAAAATGAAACAGACTCACCTATTTCTGTTGACCTAGATAATTAAAGAACAGAATTGACCCAAGAGCATATAAGATGAGAGGTAAATAGATTTTTAAAGACTTTTTTTTCAGCATTTGAAAGCACAATGTATGTCTCTTCTTATGCCCTCCCTTCAGCTAGTGCAAAACTACTAGGTGCTTTTTCTAATTACCCAAACTTGAAACCTTAGAGCCAGCTATCCCAACTCCAGTGCCTTCGGGGAATGTATGCACATAAGATAAAAGGAAGAAAGAGGTATCTCATCAAATGGAGAGCGCACACACACTCCTCCAACAATAACAACAAAGCTGGTGCATTGTATGCCCACACCTGGAGTTTTTTGCTGTCTCCTTTATCGTGGTCTACTTTTCATTTTCATCCAGATCTATTCAGTCATCAAAACTTGTTGCTTCACATTTCTTATGCCTCTTGTATCCTTTCCTTTCTGTTTTATAGCAGTTATCTTAATTAAGCCCATATCCCTCAGACTTCCACAACATTCTCATGAGTGGAATTTTGTTTTTACTAATTTTCCTTCTTTGAGCAATCCAAGAATGTATCACCAATTTAATGTGTAAATAACCCTTCAATCATAGGCTTCTGCTGAAAAATGTGCTGAAGCTTCCCATCTCCAGCAGGCTAAGGTCCAGACTTGTTACTGGAGTATTAAGGTCAATTGTTACCAGGAAGTCGACTATGTTTCTGGTCTTATGCTCAACGCCTCCTCACACTCTACTTCGCAACCAGTTAAACTAGTCCTTCTCCTGGGAATATTGAGCTTCCCATGGTTATGGTTTGGCTTGTGTTATTGGACTCTGCTTATAATGTTCTTTTAGTTCCTCTACTTCATTTATTTAGCTCTTCCCAGCCTCCAAATGCCCAACTTATAGAAGGTGTCTTCTTCCGATAAATTTTCCCTTTCTCACGTGGCTCGATGTGAATGCTCCTATATGTGAGATACTGTGTCATGCATTACCCTTAACTATTATTAATGATTGATAATAATGATAATAATAAATAGTAAATATCTTCCATATTTATTAATTGGTACTGTGAATTATCCTTTTGTATATGTCTTATATTCTTGTTTCTATACTACATTATGATCTCAGACTAGATTCCATTGTATTTTCAAGTTAGAGAAAAATTTATCTCTAAACTTTCATAAACCTAGTTGAAATTTTTACTAAATCTCTTTGTTAGCACTATTATTGGGTGCTAATAGGCACAGATCATGGGAAGGTGTGTCATAGCAGACTGGTCACCTCAGAGGTCTGTGTTAACCAGATACGTATATTTATCAGAAATTGAAAGTAGAATATTTTATAAACCATTTGTTTAATACATATGTATAGATAAATTCTACTTATTGAATAAATATAAAATGCATAGTCAATGAATTTTTATTATAATAAACCTATTATCTTATTTTGGATGATGGATATGTTCTCAAATTTATTGTGGTGATGGCTGCACAAGTCTAAATTTAACCAATTCAACACAGGTACATTTTATAGTATCTAAATTGTACCTCAATAAAGCTGTTAAAATTGTATTATCATGCCTAAATATGATAATTTCTTAAATATATGTGCTTAAACTATAAAAAAATTCATCAGCCAACATTGACCATGCGCTCAACTTTCAGCTTATCACCCTCTTGAAATGTCTGTCTGAATTACAGAATGAATATTATACCCACTGTCATTCTTTTCTTTTCCTTCACACTTGGTCAGGGTTTTAAAAATATGCATAAAATTTACGTAAACTCCCCAAATATCCATTTATCATATTTTCTGCCATGATAATATTGAAAGGAACTGTGAGGAAAATTAGACCAAACTCATTTATATGTTTATACACACATTCTTGAACACTCGGCTCCATTTGCTTTACTAGGTTTTCATTTAAATCTGCTGTGAAGAGATCACGGCCATTTCAGATAGAGCAAAGACAGATCTCAGCAGAAGTCTTCCTTTGACAAGCAGCTGTATTACATAGCAGTCTCATTCAGAATGCCACCCAATTAACGCTGAGTATTTCCCTCAGTCAATACATCGTTAACTTAATCCCTTTATAATTGAAATTCCCCTGTTCCAATATCAGCACATTAGGAGTTATTATCACTCTGCCTCTGCTGAATGTTTCTGGTACAAGGCTGTTCCTAGAACTGTTCCATCTTTCCTACCCCCAAAGTGTAGTGTCACTAATAGTGTGTCTTACAGCTTAGACCATATCAGTGTATTCTAAAATATCACATCATATCTCTGTATGGTCAAAACGGTAACTTACTGAAAGTAAATCTTCTAATTTAACTAAATAAAGCAAATACACCTGCACCCACAAAGTCAGTTTTCGTCAATACCCTGCAAGACTAGAACCTGACTCCTCTAGTCAAATACTTTCCCTGGTGTCAGCTTCTTTTTATCCCTTTTGGTGCTTACAACTTGCAATTTTTTATATATCTGTTTCCTAATTTAACTTTTTCCCCCCTTCACAACATTTTAAGTTTCAGTGCTTGAATGAAGGTGGTGCAATGAAAAATGCAAACAATGAGTGTAAAAGTTGGGTTTTCTTCTCTAATAACCCAGACTTGAAACCTCAGATTCATGACTTTTGACTCTTACTTCTTGACTATACAATCTAATCAGCTGCCCTTGACTTGTATCTTCTTCCACAGGCTAATATGGCAGTAGCATGAGGGTGGGGTGGGGATGGGGGAGTGGAGAAAGAAATAAGTGAAGGAGAAAGAAGTCCTAAAAGAAGTGAAGACCGTCAATTCCACTTCACTTTCATTTGGTTTTCCTCTCATCATTTGGCATTTGGATTAGGTCTTCACACCTGCAAGTAGCAGGAAAATAATTATTCTAGTTGAACAGTGTTGAGAAGATCTAATCAAATGTGAACGTGTTGTGGCTTACAGTTAGTGTTCTCCAAAATTATAGCAGTAGACCAGGGCGGACTTGCGACCCAAAGAACTTGATTACAGGCGTTTGAGCATACCTCAGATAAGAAAATGTGTTTAATGTTTTAAATTCATAACCATTGTTGAAGTGCTGCAGAAATTTCAGCAGAAAAAAACATATGCTTGTAGAAAAATAAACAATATATGTAGCTTACTAATAATATCCACAACACAAAAACAGCATTTTGTAATCTGTGTAGGAACTTTGGGTGTATGACATATCATTTTCCAAATCACAAGATGTGTTGATGAAAAATAGCAAAGTATTCTTTTAAAATTTTAAGACATATTGAAGGTTTCCTATCAAATTATAAAACATAATAAAAAATAGATGGTTCCATTCCTATGATAAGGAAAAAATATTTTGTGCTGCTGTTACGTATGTGACATTGTTTTAAAAGAGAAAACATTCTACAGATTGCAACGGCATTCACATCTAAACTCACTGAAAATTGCAGAGTTTGATTATCTAAAGAAATCAAGCACAAATGATAAAATGAATATATTGTATTTAATTGGAATATTGTGAAGGTTAATGAAATCAAACAACCTTGAAGGGATGTAGGTGATGGCTAATATATCACATTGAATTTCTGGATTAATATTAAAAGAAAACAACCTAATTCATTTCTGTTTATTCCAATATTCAAACCAAGTGAAACTCCTGAGAATTATTAGAGACACAAATTAAAACAACAGATGGACTTGCAGTTGCCTGCATAAAAATGTCTTTTCACAAAGCCTCCTGATAATTTCAGAGATTCTAAGGTGTTCTATTTAATTTCAAATGAAGAACACTATACTTTTTCCTCTTACTAGGCTGTCAGTCTCTGAAGGACCCAAAGAAAATGATTTGAAAACATCATGAAAGTATTTTCTCGGGCCTTTTATAAGACATATCTTGTAAGAAAGGTGTAAGACTCACTATTTTTTAATGATAGAAAGAAGAAAAAAATGTAAGCAATTTCTATCATCTCCCAAATATGAATCTTTATTTTGGGTTTTATATGGGAGCTATTATTTTTATGAAATGCAATTTTGACACGGATTTTAAAGACAAAAATACCCAATTTCCAACTATATATTTATTTCATCTAATTAAAAGATTTTATTCTTATTTTATGGATCACTGAGTTAGATCAGCCAAACAGTAGATGTAGTAGCACTTGATTCTGTAGATTTTTTCTGTTAGAGACTTGGGTCTATAGATAGGTCCTATTGTTCTGCATTGTTATCAAAAACGTTTTGGATAAATAAATATTTAGGTCACTCACTAACCAAACTTTTATAAGGTAATTTTTTCAATTTTTGATAGAAGATTCATGCAGTCATCCAAAATATATAATGGGGGCATCTAGTGAGGAAAAATGTCTAATTTGAAAGCATTTAATTGTACTGATTGTACTAAAAATCCATGTAAAGAAGATTGTATGCTTATAAAATAGATTCTCAAAATGAGTCCTAGGGATTTCTACTTCCAGTAACTGCAGAGTGGCTTTTTTCAGACCAACTCTTCTTCTGAGAACAACTAGAAAGGCGAGATTTTTTTTTAATCTGTCTGAAAGCATCAGAGAGGTAAAAAGGGCTTAAAGGATCACAATCCCAGAAAGAATGAAAGTACCCAAGGAAATGAGCCCAACATTCATCACCACTTTTCTCTTTGATGTATTTGTTGATTCTCAAGAAGTGATAGAGGTTGAGAAGCTTGGCAGAGCTTCTGACAATGTTATGTGACTGGAAGCAAGCAAAAATCTGAGTATATGGCCCACAAAGAAGAAGGGTCTCTGGTAAACACTCTAGACTCTCACTTGGAGCTGAGGGAGTAAACGAATGAATCAGCTCTCACAGAGACTGAAATCCAGCTTGAACTCAGATCAATTCCTGATTGGACTAAGGGAATCTGTCCCTAGCTTAAGCACTTACCAGAAGCAAAACTAAATGCCCTCCTGACAAATATAACATCATTATCACTAAATGTTTTTATAAATTACATGGAGCATTCAGTAAAAATTTACATCACATTCCATGAGACAAAATGACAGAATGAACACACAAAAAAGAAGGAAAAACAAATAGAAGAAATATACACACAAAATAAACATATATAGGTATATATATATATGTATATCCAAGTTATCAGATAGCTTTAAAATAACTATTATTAATATGATAAAATATAAATAACACAATGGAAAATTTTATTGGAGAACTGGAAACAATAAAAAGAATCAAATGGAAATTCTATAATGAAAAACTACAAGAACCCAAATAAAGCATTAATAGATGGATTTAACAGCAGATTTGACAAACCAGAAGAGAGGATTAGTGAACTGAAAGTTCAACAGAAGATATGAATGAAACACAGAGAGGGAAAGGATGAGATGTAAAGGATACAGTGTTAATATCTACAATGTGTGTAATCAGAGTCAGGGACAAAGAAGGAAAGAGAAACAATATTTGCAGAGATAATGACTAGGAAATTTTGACACCAATGAAAGTTAGAAACCTACAGAGCTAAGAAGCTCTATATATGGAATCATATAAAGTACCAGAACTAATACATTCTTCTGTTAGAAATCAAGGTAGTGATTACTTCAGGAGAATAGAAACTGGGAGAGAGCATGATGGAGGCTTGAGGTTTGGGCAATATTCTTTTTCTTGATTGGGGTGCTTGATCTAGATACAAAGGTACATTCCATTTGTGAAAATTCATTGAGCTGCACATTGAAAATATGTGCACTTTTCTCTATGTATTTTACACTTCAACTTAAAGTTTAAAAAATGTATAATAACAATAATAATAATGAAGCTACACAAATTCCAAAGCACTATAATACAATGAAAACTACCCCTAGGCACAACACAATAAAATTTCTGAAAACAAAACCCAACCATATGCCGTTTACAAGACACACATCTCTAAGAAAAGGAGGAAGAAAGGTTGACTGTAGAAGGATTAAAAAGATAAATCAGGCCAACCCTCACCAAAAAAAAAGCTTATATAACTGTACTGATATCACACAAAGTGGATATCAAGGCATAAAGCATTACTAGATTTAAAGAGAGACATTTCATTATCATAAAGGAATCAACCCACTAAGAAGACATAACAATTCTAAATTTGTATGCAATCCAAAAGGTAGCTTCAACTAATGGAAAGAAATATGTTAACAATCTCTCTTTATAGCTAATAAAATAAGCAGACCAAAAAAATATGTTAGACTGTAGAAAATCTGAGTAACACAATTGTAAATTCAATCCGGATGTCAATTTTGACACATGTAAAACAAGATGGAGAACACATATTATTTTCAAGTACTCGTAGAATCTTTACCAAAACCGACCTAGTCAAATTTTACCTAGCCATTTTATCAATGAGGAAGTTGAATTAATTATCTCTGAAATCAAGAGAAAATAAGCAATTGACTCAAGGTTATAATGAGAATGATAGAGCTCTTATCAGAACAGACAACTGGAATCTGGCCCTCGGTGCTGCGGCCTCCTCAACTTAAATGAGCGAGACCAAAAGTATATTCTAATAAGTGCTTTGTAGCTGATCTTCTGGCTGCCTAGCCAAAAAGCAGCTGCTGTGAAGATTGTGCTCTAGACACAGAGAAAGGACTCCAGTGAGCGCCACTTTCTCTTCTAACTGTTGGTAGCATGGTATCAGGTTGTAGGCAAATTCAGTGTCCTAAACATATGTGGAGGGACTTTCAATTTATATTTGACCACATGATTAGGTGAGGTTCAATCAGCTGTATTTGTAAAAACATGACCCCAAACATAGCTTATAATAAACAACTGTAATTTGCTCCTGCTTACTCTGGTAGACTACACATGGTAAGCATGAATCTCTAAACCTTAAACCTCAAGATACTGTAAGCAGATGGAATTTGACAGTAACTAAGAGATCTATAGACAGTTTTGCTGAGTATTTTTTGGACGAGAGCAGTACTCCTCCCTGAATTTCTGTGCAAATAGACATAGAACAAACAGTATACATTTTTGGTAAATGCTCTATATACAAACTATTAACATTAGCCACAGCTGAGAGTAATATTGCACCTTCTACACAATTAGGATATTAGCTACCATTTATTTGACTCTCACTATGTGCCTGGCACTGTGCTACATAATTTATATACATTACATCTGATCTTCACAAGAAATTTCAATGTGGGTGTTGTTCTCCCTTTCTAACTGATGCAGAACCTAGAATTCTGAGAGTTTAAAAAATTTGTCTGATGTTAACAAACTGAGTTGGGTTCCTATCACGTCTGTCTATCTTCAATGTCTACTCTCAGTCTATTTCTACCCTGCAATCTGATACAGAAAAGTAATTGCAGGGGACACTATTGTGAAAGCAGAGAAGAGTGTGAATACAGAATAGCAACAGCAGATAATCCAGACCCAGAGCATTGATAATAGAGAGAACAAACAGAACTAGAGCAGACGTGTGTCTGAGAGGAGTAGAACATTAGGTAGAGAAACCCAACCTGCATTATTCATAGTTTGGACTGAGGGTGTGTATGTGTGTTTGAGAGGTGTGATGTGTATATGTCTGTGAGAAAGATTGTGCATCTTTTTAAATTAACTGTTTAGTAAATTGTATTTTGTTTCTCTCATAGTATACTTACAGTCATTTTCAATTAATCCTTTTATTAATCAGCCCCCCTTTTCAATCAATTCCCCAATTAATCATGAATTGCTGGGTCCCACCCCTAGTGTTTCTGATCCAGTGTGTCTGAGTGGTATTAAAACTTTCCATTTCCAACAAGTTTCCAGGTGATGTTGATGATGCTTGGTCCAGGGACCACATTTTGAGAACCACTGCTTCAGATATTGCTATAGGATAAGTTGAAATTTCCAGATAGGGATAAACCAGTGAAGCAAGTGGTTAACAAAAATAAGACCTAATATTTACTGAACAATTTTTGTTTTTAGGCACTATGCCAAGTGATTTACATCAATGGCTTCATTTAACCTCCATCACAATCCTTTGAGGTAGGTGCCGTTGGTTTCCCATTTTGTGGATGAGGAAATGAAGGTTGAAAAAAGTTAGGAAACTTGGCTAGGGTCACATTGCTAGAACCATTTGAACCCAACTAGTCTAACTCCAAAAGAAGTCCCAAACTATGCTTGCCTGGTTCTCAAACATTAGCGTACAGAAGAGATCACATAAAGAATTTTATAAAAATTCAGATGCCTGGGCTCCATATTCAGAGACTCTGACTCAAAATCTTTATAAGGAAGCTCAGGAATCTGCATTTCTAACTAGCAACACATTTTTAGATGTTGAATTAAACAGTAAAATATTCTGGTCCCAGAGTAGGAGGCCAGGTAAGTAGGAGAATCTGTTTTTTGACGTTGTAGAATAAAGGCTTATTTTTGTCTGTGGGTATTGTACAGACTCCATAGAACTTTTTCATTAATGTAGAGTATTAAATAAAATTACATTTTTAGTTTATTGTTTAACCATCAATTTAACAATTCCTTAAACGTTTAAAATACGTGGCAGGCCCGGTGCCATGGCCAAGTGGTTCAAGTTCCGCGTGCTCTGCTTCGGCAGCCTGGGTTTGTGGGTTTGGATCCCAGGCGTGGACCTACTCCACTCACCAGCCGTGCTGTGGATGTGTACCACATATAAAGTAGAGGAAGATCGGCACAGATGTTAGCTCAGGGCTAATCTTCCTCAAGAAAAAAAAAAAAGAGGGAGATTGGAGATGAATGTTAGCTCAGGGCAAATCATCCTCAGCAAAAAAAAAAAAAAAAATTAAAATATGTGGGCCATTGTCTATGGTAATTGCATCAGTTCACACTGGTCACACGCAGCTTCTACTTTGGTCTATTGCCTGTTCCAGCTTAGTAGTGGTTCCCCAATACTGGAGTGTATTAGAATCCCACAAGAGTTATGTGGGTGGATGTTGTTTGCTGGATTTAATGAACTTCAGAGGTTCTAATACAGGGTGAGGTTCAAATAGCTATAGTTGTAAAAACATTCCGGGTGACTCATATCATTAGACAGAAATGAAAACCATTGTTTCTGATGATTTTCCGATGAGAGTTATTTCTAATTGTAAAGAGCTGAATTAGAGAGCAAATTGTGCTTCTGTTCAGCTGTTTCTGAGTATGTATTCTGCTTCAGTCTTTTCACTTTGTTGCCTCAAGGAGTCACAGATGGTGGTCCTGTCAGTCATATCAGCACAGCCAAAGTCTAGATTGAGAGAGGGAGCTGAGCAGCAGAGGGGATCTCACTCTTTTGACCCGTGATTCTGGGGCTCAGTTGGAAAAGTCACAAGTTATTACTTCACCGATTTTCTCAGGCAGTCAAATAATTTGAAGTAGAAAATCCCCTCAACCAGTTTGTATAAGTAGCAGTAGCAAGAGTGTGAAGATAGTTGTTTGAGCTGAAAAAAGGCCATCCATTCATTCTCCTAACATGTTGCACACTTACTAAGAGCCAGGCACTGTTCCCAGCATTGGTGACCCTGCAGGAAACCAGAAGACAACACCTCTGCCCTTGTGGGGGCTTAAACTGATTAGGGGAGTTAGAAAATAAACAGATAAAGAAACTTAAATGCTTAAATAAGGTGGTGATGGAAAAACACTGTGATGAGGTATCATTTGAGGAAAATCTTAAATAATGAAAGGTGATTAGCCATGTAAAGAAAAGTGTTGAGAAATAAAGGAAAAAGAATATATATAACCTTTCTGAGACTAGAACAGCTTGGAGCATCCCAAGAACGGAAGGAAGGAAGGAAGGAAGGGAGGGAGGGAGGGAGGGAAGGAAGGAAGGAAGGGCTAGATCATGGAGGGTCTTGGTGATTGACGTGAGGTCACAGACATACATGAAGAATATGTAAAGGATGATGATGATGCTATATAAAGGATATATGAATAATATAAAGGAAAATAATATTCCTAGATAGAAAGACTAAAAATCATACAGATGCAAATTTTCCCCAAGAAATAAAGAGAAATTTTTTGTAACTTGATTCTAAAATTGATACGGAAAAAGCAAATAAGAAAAAAATTAAAAGGAAGCTCAGTGATAGAAAAGTAGCCCCTCTGTGTTTTAAAATACAAAGCCTCAATAATTTGAAAAGTATAGTACTGGAACATGAATCATTTTTCATCCATCTTATTGAGCTATCGATGGATCAGAATAAGAAGTCAAAAAATAGGCACAAATAGATATAGAGTTTTAGAATATGATAAAGATGGCATTTCAAATCAGTAGAGAACACATGTATATCAATAAATTGTGATGGGACAACTGGATGACCCTCTGGAAAACAAAACAACGTTTGGATCCATACCGCATCCATAAGCTGGGGTAAAGAAATGAAAAAAAATGTATATCTTAATATGGAAATGCAACATGGTACAGCTACGTTAGAAAACAGTTTGACAGTCTCTTATAAAGATAAACATGCACTTACCATTTGGCCCAGCGTTTCTATTCTCAAGACAAATAAAAGCATAGGTTCACACACACAAAAAAACATGGATTTTAAATTGGTTTTATCTATATTCACCAAAAACTGGAAACAACCAAAATGTCCTTCAACTGGTGAATGGAAAGGAAACTGTAGTGTGGCCATACTATGGAACACCACTCAACAATAAAAAGAGACAAATCACTGCAGCATGTTTTAACATGGATATATTTAAAATGCCTTGCGCTAGGTGAAAAATTCACAAAGCTACATACTGTATGATTTCATTTATGTGAAATTCTGGAAAAGGCAAAACTGTAAACAAAAATAAAAAAACAACAGATAAGGGATTGCCAAGGATTGGGAGTGGATAGAGAAAATTGTTTACAATTTTTTATTTGTCAAAAATTCACGGGGTGGCCCCCTGGCCTAGTGGTTAAGTTCACCACGCTCCCCTTCGGCAGCCTGGGTTCAGTTCCTGGATGCAGAACTACACCACTCCTGGTGGCCATGCTGTGGAGCTGACCCACATACAACATAGAGGAAGATTGGCACAGATGTTAGCTCAGGGCGAATCTTCCTCAAAAACAAACAAAAAACATCATAGAACTGCATACCCAAATAAGGTGAATTTAACTGTATGTAAATTATACCTCAATATATCTGACTTAAAAATGTTCATATGATTTGTTAAACAATAAAAATATTAGAAGAAAATTTTGAAGAATTGTTTCATGACCACCAAGTGAGAAGGCTTTTTAAATAATGATTCAAAACAGAGTTCTAAAAAGTATACTGACGCACTTTACTATCTAAAAATCCAAAAACTTGTGCAAGGGAAAAGCATTGTTAAAAAGTCAAAAGACAAATGACACATTTTAAAAGATATTTACAACTCATATCACAGAAAAAGAGTTATTCTTCCTAATACAGAAAAAATTCTACAAATTGTTAAGAAAGGCAGTCCAGTGGAAAAATTGGCAAATAATATAAATAGATTTCACAGAAAATGAATTAAAATTAAACAAATGAAAACATATTCAACTTCATGCAAAATAAGGAGATCTCAGATTAAAACAAAAATATAAGACAACCTGTGAGTAAGGCTGTGAAGAAATATGCACTCACACATTTCATGTAGAAGTGAGGATTGGTATAATTCTATGTAGAGTAATTTCTAATACATCAGGACTACAAATTATTAATACTCTATGACTAAGCAATCTAACTTATCTTCTAGGTATTTTTTCCACAAGTATATCTTTGTGAAATGAAGTATGTACAAGATTAGACATTGAGGCAATGTCTATAATGACAACAACTAACATTTGTTTGATGCTTAACATGTAATAGTCTCATTCTAAGTACCTGACTGGTGTTAACTCATTTACCTCTTGCGACGTCTCTATCAGGTAGTTGGTATCACTACACTTATAAATGAGGAAACAGAGGCACAGAAAAGTTAACTTGTCCTAGATTTAGAATTAGTAAATGGTTGGTTGGGATCAACAACCAGGCGCTCTGGCTCCAATGTCTATTATCTCAACACTTACGCTATACTACAAAACAATTGGAAACCACATATATTTCCATCAGTAAAAGACAGGTAAATTAGTTATGGTACAATTATACTACGCAACTGTAAGAAAGAATGAGGAGCACTTTACCTACAAGTATAGAAAGACATTCAAGATATACCCGTCAGAGAAAAAAGAAAGATACATAGCAATGTGGTATATTATGTCACCACTTGTATAAAAGGGAGAGGAGTGAAAGATATATCTGCATTTTCTTTGATGTGCATTAAAATATCTCTTAAGAGAATATAATAAGCTCATAGCAGTTGTTACCTTTCTGGATGAGGTAGAAGGAAGGTATATGAATGGGCAGGTACCTGGTGCCTGGGTTGTAAGGCCAGGAAGGAGACTTTTCATTATATACCTTTGAATATTTTTTAGATTGAGTTAAGTAACATGATGTAATGTTTATTGTAAAATTAAATAAATGAAAGATAATTAAGACTTATCAAGAGACATAAAGAGAGTGAAAATTACATTAGAAGATGCTTGCATCTCCTATAATAAACAATAGATTATTTTCAAGAATATACAAAGACTTCTTTTAATTTTAGAAAAAAATATTAAATAACACTATAGAAGCATGAAGAGGCATTTCACAGAAGAACATGAAGTAATTAAACATATAAAAAGTGTCTTAGCTTTCCAGGTAATCAGGGAAATGCAATTGAAATCAAAATGACATACCCTTCAGATTGTAAAAACAAAAAAAAGCCTGACAGTCAAAAATGTTGGTGAAGATATAGAGAAACAGGAAAAAATACACCCTGTTAGTGGGAATCTAAATAGATGTAACCACTTTGAAGAGAGATTCGGAAATAGCCAATAAGGTTGAAGATGCATTTCCCCTGCTGAGTGCATACTTGGGAATATTCTTACATAAATAAACAAGGAAACACATCCAAAAATGGACATAGCGGGATTGTTTATAACCACAAAAAATCTAAATGTAGGAGAATAGATGAATAAATTGTGGTGCATACATTCAATTGAATACTATACAATTGTGAAAAATAAATAAATGATAACTACAAGTATCAAAATGCATAAATATCACATATATAATATTGAACAAAAAATTAATTCAGTAGGCTACATAAGGTATATAATGTATATAAATATTGCATTATGAATATCAACTACATATATTTTTAAGGATATATGCATATGTATAGAGGTCTAAAGAGATGCATAGGCTTGAAAAACATCAAGTTCAGGTTGGTGAATATCTCTGGGGTAAAAGGAAATGAATGAACTGGGGTAGGGTGCCTGTGAGCTGCAACTCTATTGGTAATATGTGTAAGTTGGGTGGTGGGTACGTGAATATTTGTTATTTTATTCTCTATATATTTTTGCATGTCTGAAATAATGTAAAAATAAGATTAAAAATAAAAAATAATTTTTGAGGTTTTGCTTCAGAGGGATGGTTGCTTCAGCATGTAAATGGAAATAATAATCACAGCTGTAGCCTAAGTGTATCATGGGGATTAAATTCATTAATAAATAAAATGTTCTTAGAGTGGAACTCAGTACATTGTAAGTGTGCTAAGTACACTAACATTGTAAGTTATCCATAAATGTTGCCATTATCATGATTATTATTATTATTATTACATTCATAATCACTACCGAAATGAGGTTCATATGAACCAAAAGTCTGATCTTAGCAAAAATTGATTTCTCTAAGAGGTGAGGTAAAAGCAGATCATGGTGCATATTAAGAAACTCTGGTTCTTAAAAGGTTTATAAGGAAATATGATTAACAAGACAGTAGTAATATACTATAGTAACTATTGAGAGTTGTTTGGCTAGCTGGCTAGCCCAAGAGCTTCCTCTGTGGAAGAAATCCCCTATGATGTGAATCTTGGCTGAGTCTGTCTCCTTGGAAGTCAAAAATAACCAGAAACTTTCTCTCCCTGCAGGTGGCACCTATACTAGGCATGTGACCCGAGGTCAGCCAGTTGGAAGCTTCTATTTAGGACTTTGAAACTTGAATCACTAGAAAAGGTAATAGATATTTTACACCAATTTCAAAACAAGGTCCTATAACTACTATTATTTATTGACGGATTCATTCACTTACTGTGTAAATGCTAGGAAGCTGAAGATTAATTAGATGAATGTCTTACCATGAAAACATTCAAAGACTAGTTGGGAATAAAGTCATATGGAGATGGCGGCAAGCACCACCACATTAGAGTGCAATGTCAGAAGTGCTTTCACGGAGGCATTTGTACCGGGGCATGAAGAAGACGTTGAGTCCATCTGCCTGTAATGGATTGGGAGAGGCAGAGAAGGCTTCAAGAGAGCCCTGGAAACTGGGTAGGAACTCACTCCACAGTCAAAAGGAGAAAGTCGTTTCAGGAAGAATATTAGATGCAGAAACCTGTAGCCATGAAAAAACCCAGCACATTTAAGGAAATGTGAGTGGTTTTCCCAGCAGCCAGCACAGTGGTTTTACATGGAACCTATTCAAATGTTAGGTTAATATATGATTGAGTGAATGCATGTGTGAGTAAAGCTAAACTTTGGGCAAATTTTTGGTAATAGCCACCTGCTTTGTTAGCCTATGAGCCTACATGAGTCTAATTCACTTGCCAGCTTAGCTTTTGAGCAAGTACATAACTAATTTTTTTTAGTTGTCTAAGGAATCATTTAGCCAGTCCTGGTGATCTAGTGGTTAAGAGTTGGTGCTCTTGCTGCCAAGGCCTGGTTCATTTCCCCCTCAGGGAACCGCACCATCCACACCATCTGTCGGTTGTCATACTGTGGCAGCTGTCTGTTGCTGTGATGCTGAAAGCTATGCCACCACTTTTTCAAATACCAGCAAGGTCACCCGTGGTGGATAAGTTTCAGCAGAACTTCCAGCTTCCAGACTAAGACAGACTAGGAAGAAGGACCTGGCCATCCACTTCTGAAAAAAATGGCTATAAAAACAGTATGAATAGCAATGAAGCATTGCCTAATATAGCACTGAAAGGTAAGAGAATAGTGCGTGTGTGCACACACACACACACACACACACACACACACAAAGACCAGGCAGGGTTCCCTTCTGCTGTACACAGGGTAACTAGCCATCAGAATCCACTCAAAGGCACTAACAAGGAATCTATTAGTAATCTTCTTACTTATGAGTATTTGACTGCCAATTAAAATATAGGCCCACAATCTTAGGTTTAAAAGAATAATTTTTATAAAATTAATAGAAAATAAGTAGTTTACCATAAATATTAGGTTAACTTATTTAGCACTATCATTTTAAAACATCAGTAATTCTAAATTTAATAAATCTCATGATATTATATTAAAAGGTAGGTGGCCAGCCCCGTGACTTAGCGGTTAAGTGCGCGCGCTCTGCTACTGGCGGCCCGGGTTCGGATCCTGGGCGCGCACCGATGCACCGCTTGTCCAGCCATGCTGAGGCCGCGTCCCACATACAGCAACTAGAAGGATGTGCAACTATGACATACAACTATCTACTGGGGCTTTGGGGAGAAAAGGGGAAAAAAAGGAGGAGGATTGGCAATGGATGTTAGCTCAGGGCTGATCTTCCTCACAAAAAAAAAAAAGGTAATTAACACTACAAGAAAGTGATTCCTCTTTGGAGGAATTCAATGAGAAATATTAAAATATATAGTTTTTTATTTTTCTTACACAGATTTGAATAGAAATAAACAAGGTGAAATGCTAGAACTTGTCAGATGCCCTCAAGGTTTTTATATTTTGTTTTGTTTATAAAATGAAAATCTTTTAAAAGTAAATGCATCCAAATTTTTTAGGAATAATAAAATTAAAATATACTCTTACATTTATTTTTAAAGTCTCCTAAATGGATTCAATGAAGATGGATTAAGAGTTTTGATCAGCTGCCTCAGTGAATATTTTCATAGAGCCATCCTTGCAGCTCTTCAACTCTGTTGAAACTGCTAATGTGAACTTTTAAATTTATTAGATTGATTCTTAAATTTAAGCACAATTACTAAAGCATTCACAGTTTCTTACTTTTCTATTATTACGTTATTGCTAAACTTTAGTGAGCGTGTGTGTCCCTATTTTGTTTGTTACTTAACATTGATATCCTACTTTCAGAAGGAAGGACCCAGTAATGCTTTACTACTAATAGTAGTAAAATATAAACTAGTATAATAGTTTTAAAACATATACACATGCATTTCTATAGTCAACATAATGCAAAGAGGTAAATATTGCCTAACTTCGCCTATTAGCCTCAGATCTGAATTCCCAGTCTTTCCCTTACAATTAGATCCTTTCCTTCAGCCTGAAACCTACTCTATTTTTCATATCTTTTCAACCTCTTCCATTTCTTAATGTTTCTAAATTAAAATTTACACCTTATTCCATGTCATATTTTGTACGTATGCAACTGCAGGCGTCTACTGGATTTCAATGGTGGCCTGCTCTAATGAGACTTTCCCTGTTCCATAGGCAGCGAGTGGGCTTGGGGATTGCTCTGGTCCGAAGGATTGAAAAAAGTTGAAGACTGTGTTCTTTTTGTCTCTGTCTCTTTTTTTCTCTCTCTCTTTCTTTCAATGGTGGCTGTGGGTTATAGGTTTTTATGTTTTGCTTTGCCCTTAAATCACTTATAAGCAAACATACTTCCTTTCTGAGATAATTATTTTTTCCCTACCAGTGTGACTATATGCCCTCCTTTTTCTTCTCCGTATTTTACAATGCATCCACCCTTGTGGTGCTAAGGGTACTTCTCTCACGCAGTATTTTCAACAGAGTAATTGAAAATGCTCTTGCTTGAGCCTTCTGAGATGAAAGATTATATCATCAAACAATGCTTTAATCTTGATAATGGGGCCATAGGGGCAGTGGCAAGGAGGGGACAAGGAGGAGTCATCTAGTTTCAAGCCACCTTTCTACAAATTCCCTTCTACAGGAATTCACCTGCAGAGGTTACATTTGAAATTATAGTCGTCCAATACCACTGTTCTCCTCTTTTCCTATTTCACATATTTGTAACACTGGCTTCCCTGTTCACATCACGATGTTTCCTGCCTCTGTGTTTTTTCTGTCCAGAATGCCTTTCCCACCTCTCTTGATTCATCTTCCAGAAACAACTCCAAGTCCTTCTCCCTTTGTATCCTACGCAAATATGTTTCTTAGCCTATGCCAGTGATCTGATTTTGTCTGTCTCAATAAACTGTAAACTGGTTGAGGGTAAGGAATGTGTTCCCTGTTCATCCAATGCTTCATTTAGAGATCTCAGATTCATCTTTGGATGTGAGATTTAAGAGAGAAATACCAGTTCAGTTCATAAATTCCACTTCACAAATGTCACTTAAAATGATTTGCTCAATTTCTACTGCCTCTACCTTAGTTCAGGCCCTCGTTTGCTTTTGCCCAGATTATTGTAGTGGCTGCTACCTAGTCTCCCTGCCTCCAGAATCCTGCTCCAATCCAATTTCTAAGATTATCTCTTCTAAACAAAATTTGATCAATATTTTATGTCCTCTTATTTTATGTTAGATAAACATTCTTCAAAATCTAAGCTGGTGCTATTACCACACTAAACTACTTACAGTTCCGAAGAAATAATCTCATGTCACTATATCTTAGATTTATCTGTGATATTCTTCCATCATCTTTAATACATGTGAACTCTATGTGAACAGTGCCTGGCTCATAGTAAGCATTCAGATAATGGTTATAATCATGATGTTAATAACAATAACATACCATGTAGCTTCCTCTGATCTCCTCAGGAATGAGTATTTGCCCTTCCTCTACGTTTCCATAGTATTTTAAAAACAACCGGGCTATGGCACTTAATTCATTATATTATAATCACCTGTGTTTCATTTCCCACCTAAATTGTGACATTTCCAGAGACATTTTCTTTCTTTCTTTTTGTATAAATATTTTTGGCTCAGAGTCTGAAGAAATAGTGATTAATAGATAGTTAAATAATCAGTTAATCAATCAGTTAACCCCATTTAATAGACCAAAAAAAATGGAACCATTGAATATTAAGTAACTTGCCAAAATTAAACAATTAGTAAGTTGAGGAGCTAAGTTTAAGTTCTAAATCTAAGAACAATGTATAAGCAATTAATACATATATTACATTAGTTTCTTTGGAAAAGAAAAAATTTGTGACTCCTTGTAGCCATTCAAAAACTATGAAGGTGAATTATTTTCAGTTTACAAATTTTATGCATGTTAATAATATATTCATGTAACCCAGACCAGGATAACGACTATTGTAGCACATACTTACGTAGGGTCTGCAATGTGTCAGGCACAGTTCCAAGCGCTTCACATATATTAACTCATTTAATCTCCACATTTTCTGAAAAAAAAAAATTGTTATTATCTTTTGGCTTCTACAATTGCCTTTGAGAAGACTATTCTCAGTCTAATTGTCTTTCTACAGTAGATAGTCTGGCATTTTTGGCTTTTTATAAGATCTTCTCTTTGTCTTTGGTGTTCCACAATTTCAAGAGTATATGGCTAGGTGTGGATTAGTTTGTGTTCCGCTAGGGACGCGTTACAGTGGCTAAAACAGAATTTACATCTTTCATTAAATCTGTATTTTTTTTGGCCATTATATCTTTGAGCATTGTCCTTCCTGAATTATGTCTTTTTTTTCTCTTTGAAATTTCTATTGGGCATATGTTGAACCTTCTCATTTTCTACTCACGCCTCTTAACATATTCTCCAACTATTCATTCTTTTTTGCCAAATTCTGAGTAATGACCTCAGATCAGTCTTTTGCTTCACCAGTTCATTCTCCAAATGTATATATATGCTGTTCAATCTGTTCACTGAGTTTTTAATTTCAGTTTTTATGTTTTTAATTTTTAAGGGTTCTATTCAGTACTTTAAAATGGACTTTTTTGTGTTTGTGTTTTTCTCATGTTTTCACCATATTCTTTCAGGTCATTATTAATACGAAGCATATTTATTTTCTAGATCAATGGTCTGTAAACAGGAGTGGTACCACTTCTCAGAAGGTATTTGGAAATGGGCAGGAACAATTTTGGCTGCCACCATATCCGAGGTTAGGGTAGGAGTGAGGTTGTTATTGGCTTTTAGTGCCAGAATAGAATAGGAATGCAGCATGTAAATAGCCTGCAGCACACAGGTGAATCCTGCACAACGAAAAACTGTCCTCTCCCAAGTTGAAAGTGTGTTGATTTTAAGAAAAACATACTTAGCCATTACTGATAGTTCTTTCATCTTGAGGTCCTCTTGAGTCTCTCACCTGTCGGACATGGTAAGTTTCTTCCTTATTTATTTTATAATTTTAGTTGTGAGCTCATCTCCAGGGCAATTTATCTGTGGAAATCATTTGCTGGGATGGGTTGAAGGCAAATCTCTTCAAACTGGCTTTATATTTACTTATCTCAGGTGTCCCAGAAGTATTAATGGTATTAATATAATAATAATGTTTATATTAATTTATGAGCCTATGTCACACATGAACCATGTGAAGTTGAATTCTAAATCTGTACAATGGCTGCAGATCTAATGCTATGAGATCTTAAGGGAGACTATTTCACTCAGAATAGAAACAAAGATACTTCAATGTCATATCTTCCTTGGGTAGGCAAATTTTTTATTGACCCATCCTGATTTTACCTCTGTGGATGTCAAATACAACTTACTGCTTTGCATGGAACAGAGACCTTGTCTCTGCTATTCACATGGACATTAAGCACACTCTCCTTAATTATCTAGAATGGCAATACCTATTTGCTCGCTAGGGCAGCCGCAGTAAACTCATGCTCATAACCTTGAGTCAGATGCCTTTTATGTTTCTGACTCTCAGGTATTGACCTTATATTGTTTTAAACTTAGCAATATATTAAGAAGGAAGATTGTGATATCTTATCCAGCATTTTAAATCTTATTTTATTTTTTTCAAAAGAAATGTCAGGTTATCTAGTCTGACTTACTGCCCTATTATCCACATTCTGGAACAAATGGTCTTTTTCTGTTCTTATGTTAGAGAAAAACACACAGACACATACAAAAGGGTAAATGTTGGATGTGGTAGTCCTGGCATTTTTTCTGGCCATTTCAATATTAAATATTTAAACTTGAAGCTTTGAAGTTCAGATGATATATCCTAAAGTTGGCTCCATTTACAACAACATTTAGTATTTATGGCCATTTTTAATCTAATGGTTTAAGCTACATTACAGTAGATTTCTCAGAGCTTGATGGTAGTATAGCTAATTGAAGTAGAGCTAATGCACTGACCCATTCGTAGGGTGATTATCCAAGATTTATGGCTGTCACAGAGCAGCAAAAACATTCTGATTTACTTAAAAAATTTGTAACACATGGAAATGTGAAATTGTTCAATAGAAGACCATTACTGCTATCTTAATTTCTGCCTCTTTGCATGGCAGTACACAAAACTGATCAATGCACATTTTCTCTTCTATTTTTTTAAAATAACAGCTTTTCAAATTGTAGTTAACAATGTGCTCTTCATTTCCTTTTCAATTCCTGAACATGCCATAGAATTATAGAATTTCAAAGGCAGATTGTCATTTATTTTCCAAATTTGATTCCTTTAATTATTATATACAGAATAATCATATTCAAGATAGACAAAAATAAGAAGAAATTACAGTTTAATTGATAGACTAGAACATAGGAATAAGTGTTACTAGCAGAGAGCTTCAGGTTGTAAATTACCAGATTGTACCAGATTGCAAACCCACCACAGGAACGTAAACCCATTCCTTGATCATAAAGTAAGTTCCACTTTCTCATAAAGCTCTGGTAAATATAAGTGCAATAGCATATATGAAATTGTTTTGATTATTAGAGAAAAAATTAGAAAAAAAATTTACATGAATTGCCTTCCTACTTTTTGATGACTGTGAAACATATTAACAGTGTAAAGTATATTATTTGCATAAATATATCCAAATTGGATAAGGTATATTATTTGCATGAATATATCCAAACTGGATTAAATGAAATATGTATGATTATCTTACATTCTTAATATCTGATAATATTGTTATTACGCGGCCAAGCCTAATCTCAGAAGAAAGAATGGAGCTGGTGATGCTAAAGAAGCAAGGAGACGGGGCTCCTACCCTGGTCCAACGGCCAAAAGGACAAGCAACCCAGAAGATTCTCAGAAGCTGAGGATATGGTAACACTTCCTCTTCTGGCATGCGTAATACGTTCTATGATCTGCTGAGTACAAAGGCGGCCCTAGAGAACCAAATGAACTCCCTGAACATACAGTCAGATTTGGCCAGGGCAAGGCAAAGAGCTAGGGAAGGAAATGGCATTTCTTTCATCTCTCTAATGTAATGACAGAAATTGCATTGCTAAATAACTCCAAGGAAAACTGTGTTCCAAGACTGGATACTTTAAGAGCTCTCTGGTTGCTGCCTTTGTGATGAACTTGGCTTTCATATCAATTACCAGTGCTTGGGCTACCAGGCTCAAATGTAATTAAACTTAAAATCAAACTTTGATCCTCCAGCATTTAGCACTGTTTCCAAGACCTGAATTTCAGGCATTAGTGTGAAACTGAAGTGTAGTGTTAATTACTTGTATATTACATGGTTAAAAGGGATCACTGTTAAGTTTCTGCTTTAATCACTGAGAGCCTATTTGATACTCAGATGGAAGAGAGGTAACTTTCCTCAGGGTGAATTTAAAACTGACTTTATAACCCGGCATGTTTGAACACACAGTCCACAGCACTTTCTGCTTGGTTGCATTCTTTGGTCTACTCTTCAAGTTAATTTTCACACTGAATCACATGTTGTAATGTTTTGGTTGTTTCAGTTTTTATTGACATCAGCTGATGTCAATATCACAAAACTCAAGAATTGTAATTGTAATTTATTGTGTAAAATTTGTGTTTTGAGTGATATTGAGTTCTATATAGGAAATTACACAAATCATATTCATATGACTCTGTAAGGAAGTTCTCAAGGTAGAATGTCAGATTTGTTTGACTGGGACGTGGAGAGAAATGGATGACTGAGAGGAGTCACAGGCCAAGGTCATAGCAGGTGTGTGTGCACACGTGCATGTGTCACATTGTATGCATGGATGTTGTTTATTTTGCAAATAATATCCCAAGGCAATATGAGGCCATTTCAGTTAGGTACAATTATGTCTATAATTAGGTCAATTAAGGGACATTATGGGAAAGGGGGAATACTTCCACATCAATGAATATATCTAAGCAATGAACTGTCAGTCAGAGAAAGTAGTGACCATCTAAAGTGAATAATTAATTGGAGTTACTTCAGAAAGATGCACTTTAAGAAGAAAGTAGTAAGTCCACATTCTTCATATTACAAGTATACTCTAAAAGCTATGTGAACCATTTCATGTTCATCTTATTTGTATCTGTTTGGTAAACAAATAAGTCAACTTGTTATTGATTAAATTATAAACCTCCAGAAAACTTTGCCATGATTAATTAATCCAGTTTGTCATGCAGCTTAATTGTTGCCTAATCACAGAGACCTTCTTGTACCAGAAAGCCACAAAATCTGGGTGCTGAGCTAAATTTACTAAGCTGCAATTTTTAAGAATACTTCATGATCTAAAAATGACATCTGGGTATTACTCTTAATCATCCTCAATTGTTTCTATTTAGAAATACAATTAGACATTCTCATGATATTTAGACCTTAATAATTTTGAAAAAAAAGAAAAAAACTCCATAAATATATTCGCTCTCCCGTATATGAGAGATTGACAACATTTGAATAAAATTCTTAACATGATTTACAATTTACTGAACCCTGCTGGTCTAGTCCTACATAGGAACACTCTTCTTGGCACATAGAGAATGTTGAGCAAATATCATTGAATGATTGATTAACTGCAAGATATATTGAAAAGAGCATAATGTCAAACAGACCGGGCCTCACATATTTTAGTTATATGACTTGAGATGAGTTATTTAACCTCTCTGGGCTTCAAATTCATCCTCTATTAATAATACCTGCCGACAAGACTGCTGTGAAAATGAAATAAGACAACATAAATAAAGCACATAGGATATTGCCCCTGACATAGTAAGGGTTCAATAAATATTCATTCCTTTCATCACATGTCTTTTCAATGCTGTACATATTGGTAAACGAGCAGCTGCCTCTCAGCCAGCATGATAGTTCTGGAAAGATTTAATCTCACTTATTTAATTAAAGGTAAATATGTGTGTTATAAAAATAACCATTGTGTAACATTACAATAAAAATGGTAAGTTGGTATATGAAAATAATTCACTGAACCATCACTAATTTGAGCTTGTTTGATCCAAAATTGAAGTGAAAAAAGAAATGAGGAGTGTCTAAGACTTGGGTTATTCATTTTTGGATAAATATTTGTCTAAAATGGTGTCACAGGGAGCAACTGGTTATAAGGAACAGAACCTACTCAGGCTGGCTGAAGCGAAGGGAGACTGTATTATAAGACGACAGTGCTACCTAAGGGAACATGTGCAGGACCTCAAGGGAACCACCAGAGGCCCTGCACCTGTTAGGAAACAGGCCATTAAAATCCTCTCTCTCTCTCAGTCTCCTCTTGTTCTACAGTCATCTCACACTTTCCAACCCAGCTTTTCCTCCCCTCACTTACTCATTCCTCAAACAGGGCTGTTCCAATGCCAACTTTCCACAAGTTTCTTTTCTCAAGCATCCAACAGTGACTGACTCAAGTGGCTAGATATCCATTCCAGATTTTGGAACAAGCAGTTTCACTGGCTCAGCAGAACCCAATATGGTCCTCTCTGGTCAGCTGATAATCCAGGACCATATAGGAATGGCTCTCAGAAAGTTGTAAAAGAGTGGATTAAAGCAAAGGTTGAGCATGACAGGCAAATTTAAAATTAAGGTCCTAACTCAGTCTAAAAAACATAACAAATATATCAAAAACATATAGTCTTTATTCCAGACACTGCCCTAGAGCTTTACATATCTTGCTCATTTAATTTTCTCAGCAGTGCTGTGGGGGAATGATAGCTGGTATCTTTGTTGCAGATGACGAGAATGAAGCACTGAAATAGGAATCCATGTTCCCAAGCCCACACAGACAGGAAGTGGTGAAGAACTGCGACTCTTAACACCAGCAGTTTAGCTTCGGAGTCTGTGCTTTGAAGAGCTATGCTAGTCTGCCTCTCCATGAAATTGCTTTTACCTGTAAACAAGTTTGATTTTAGAGCTCTGGGCACTGTAATGAAAAGCAACATTTCCAAGGTCTCCTGGCTCAGAATAATTCCAAGGACAGAATTGTGTTTTCCAGAATCCAGATCCCCATGGGTAACCATCACCAACTCAAAGCAGAGAGTTGGAATCAAGACAGAACCATTTATTTCATGTGTTATCAATGGAAGGGAGATACAGCCTGTGTATCTCCAACAGTTAGGAGCAAAAATGTTGAAGGAATGCACTCTCTTGGTCATTCATTCAGTAACAAATTTGTCTCATAGAAAGCTATTTTCTTTGTGAATCATCTATGAGGAAAGCCACAGTTTTCCTGCAAAGCTATAATAGATCCCACTGATTTCCACTCTATTAATACAAAGAGGTAAAAAGGAGTATTACCTATCAATCCTATCAAAATTATGAGTCAATTACCCACCATTAGCATGAAAATGTTTGCAGAGGTATCACACAGTTCCACATAACTTGTAGGGCCAGTGTTCACATAGTGGTGAAGCTAAATGTCCTTACGTGAAGCATACAGTTTGATTACCTCCTTTCTTTCAAAATTTATCACTGAAGACTACTTAAAATAGTACTTTTAAATAAGAAAAGCTCTCCAGCATGGAACAAACATCAAATCAATTTTATTGTACATTTAAAATATAACTTTTAGTGTCTCAGGTAATTAACTTGATAGAGTATTATTATAATAAGTCCACTGTGTAAAACAAAGGGAATGTTTATACTAATGATTTCTCCATAAGCCATGTGTGACAAAATATTTTTAAAAGACAGTTAAAAACGTATCTTAGCAATCTTTGAGAAGCCTATTACTCTCATCAAACAGATGTGCCTGTGACAGTGAAAAAAAAATAAGTTTCCAAATATTCATGGGCATGTTTGCCCACCTTTCAAGCCCAGTGTGCAATTGCAGAAAATCAAACTGGAAAATCAAGCACCTGCAAAGTGGGATAATTGATTGACTGTGACTAAGGGCTGTGCCAAAGTTTTTGAAGCCTTCTTGAGGCTTCATAACAAAACACATATAACAATGGTTGGTCACAAAGCTAACATTGACAATTAAGTTTCATGAACTAACTGAGATTTGCAACCTTCTGGTTTCAATTTTACAGTTCAGTTCTGCAAGATGGAGTAGGGAGAAAATAACATACATAATTAAAATCAATGAAGTTATATCAACCCCAAACACCAAAGGAAAAAAAAAAGCAAACAAGAAAAAGAAATCCCAATCATATGTTTTCCTACATCTGTAGCCAAAGTGAAAAATCTACGAGTCACAACTTGGAGCTTTAAAGAATAAATTTTAACTATGATGCAAAGAGCTTCAAATAAATCACTTAGATCAGGATAATATATAAGAATAATATAAGAATATAGACAATTATCTATTAAGAAAAGAGTCGTATCTTATGTGGATGAAGAAAAAAGTTAGGTAGTCATGCGGCTGTTTAAAAGAATAATAAGAGGACGTTGCAATGATAAAATTTAAACAAGTCAAAGGGTACTACCAGGGCAAGAATAGATGTACTGATATACTGATCTATGGTCAGTAGAAAGAAGAGATCGCAGCACAGCGGCTGGCACATAATAGGCCTTCAACTATTTTTAGTTAATTAGTGGATTATTGACCCCATAAAAGACACTACTTTGCATCAGCATTTAATCTCTGATAAGACGTCACAAAGTATGGGTAATGGACAACTAAAGAGCCAGTGAGGAGAGGTGAGGGTCAAGTTATCACATATTTCCTGACATAGATAATAAATTGAGCCCAGATGAGGGAAATAAATCTATAAATATGAATAAGTCCTATCTCTAGATGGAATAAGACTTATTTTTATTATTATTCTTTTTTAAATTTAAAAGGGAACATACATCTTATTCAGCCTACTGATTGCACATCTAGTTTTTTGGTGTCCTCCCCTGAAACTCCATTGAAATTAGAAAATAAATATTAAAAAAAAATTCTAAACAAGTGTCGGAGGCTGATAAAATAGTAAGAAATTTATGGGAAATATGGAGCTAATGGGAACAGGTGAAATGTTGACAACAGCTGAGGAATTGCAAACTGACATCCAAGTGAGTGTGAAAGTAAATACTCAGGAATAATCTCAAGAAAAGAGAAATGTGCTATATTTATTAAATATTAAAGAAATCAAACATTGTTGAAGAAAAAGTGACACTAAGAGGGAGAAATAACAAACTAAAAAAAAGACTCAGGAAGTAAAATTAAAACATGAAACAGATGAAAACCTTTGCTTTATATAATTATCTTCAGTAAAAGTCAACAAACTACGCTCACACACACATATCTCAAGACATATTTATAGTGTGAAACTATTAGCATTTGGGAAAATTGAAAATATTTAATGAAATAATTTGAAAAGTCTCAATTCCTAGTTAGGAGAACCAAATATTTAAGCCTGATGACATAAAATATTCTGCCAAGGTATCCTTCTAAAACATATCCCCCAAAATATAGATATAGAAATCTCTATAAAACTTTCAGAAGGAAAGAACTGTGAGGGACAGAATGTTCAAGGAAACAATAGTAACATATATTCCTGGGCTGAAGGAAAGCATGTCTTCGGACATACAGAACCCGTTCACCAAGCAAGATAAAAAAAATTGAATAAAATTCAGACCTAGACATCACCACACTTTCTCTCTCAAACACACACACACACACACACACACACTTACTGTTGAAATTTCAGAACTTCAAAGAAGAGAAAAATCTTTAAAACTTCAGTATGGTAGAGAAAAAAGAGATTACGTACCAAGCAGAAAGAATGAAATTGACCTGATATTTCAGCAATTTGAAAACTAAAAGTCATTCAGACATAGATCAGAAAGGGGAGGCTCAGTTACTGGGCACTAATAACAACAAAAAATTAGTGACTTAACATAACAACAATTTAATTTTTGCTCATATTGCATGTTCAAAGCAGGTTGGTTCTGGGGGTGGAGTGATCTGCCCGCGTTGAACTCAGTGGCCCAGGCTAACAGATGCTTCACCTTGGTGTGTGGATCAGCATTCACTGCAGAAGTTGGATGGCAATGTAACAAGTAGCACTGGTTCTTTAAGCTTCCTGCACCTGAAGTGGCATACATCACTTTTGCTCACGTTTCACTGGCCGAAGCAAATCACACTCCTCTGTCTAAACGCCAAAGGGGCTGGGAAAGTGCATACTTACTATATGCCTAGAAGGCAAAAAGCTGAATATATTTGGTTAACAGAACATCTTATGAACAAATCTTTGTACACGTTCCCTCCAGCACCTTCTCCCTAAGAGAGACAACCTAAAAGCCCCATCCTGCCTAGGCAGCAAACTTCAAGTCTCTAGGTAACGTGGTCTCGGTTCTTCACTGAGGATGATGCTCAATAATATCTATATCTAGTGGCGTGCCTGGAGTATTTGACACGCAACAGATTTTTTAAACACCTCCATGCCCTGTATGACAAAATTATTTTCAATAGTTATCAAGAAATAATTAGAAATAATCTCATTTTCTTTATTCATTCTCTAATTTTAAAGCAATGAACAATTTAAAAGGATATATTTCAATTTTAAAGATATTATTCAAATTCAGAAAAATGTTTCACATACTATTTTCAAGTAACATTTGCACCTACAAAACCAAGATACTACACCCTATATTCTGCACTCTCACTGTATTAACTTTGGTCACATTGAATGACAAAATTGAAGTAACGCACGTTGTTTCTTCTTCTTTACAATCACTATACTATTACTATTTATTTTGCATGTACTGTTTAAATGGAGGAGAAGGCAGTACCACCAGGGTTGGAGACACACACTGCACCCGAAGAGAGCCTGGAGTATTCCAAACTCTTACAAACTTACTCTTGGAAGAAATGTAAGTAGCTGAGTTCAAATATACAGGGGCAAACTGGGATAAATTGAGAGTTCTCCCACTTGGCTTACATGTGGAATACAATATTTATTAAACAATAAGTATCAAAAGTGTGATAATGTGAAGCTTAGAAATATAATATTAAAGCTCAACAGTAATTGCAATAATTGGTTAGAAATTAGATCAACAAAATACTTTTTTAGGGGAAGAGTATTTCATTACTGACATTGTCATCAGTTCCTGGTGATAAAAAATGACTAATACTTTTGGGTGAAGTGTGTAAGAGGTGGTATCACAAGGTTTGCATTTTGCAGTGACCCCTGTGTCTGCACATTGGGTAGAACAGGAGGTTGTGGGGCCGAGCAGGTAAATGCTAGCATAACTAGAGCAGGGGTAGATTTATTAATATTTGATGAATTTCAATTAAATGCAAAAACCATTTACATGGAACAAAGAAGTATTTTTCATTTTGATGAAAGGCACACACCACCAAGAAGACATAACATTCAGGAATGTTTAAGCGCCTACTATACATCTTCAGAACATATAACACTCATGGGACAAAGAGAAGAAAACAACTCTACCAGAAATCACCAGGTCAAAGAGACAGAAAGTGAGAATTTCTCTTAAACTAACCTCTTTATTCTTGTTAACACTACACCCAGATACTTCCGAAAGCATGTTTAATTTCTGACAAAAAGTATATCAAGTTTGTCTGAATTTTTCCCTAAACATGTTATGCCACTTTTCAAGAAGACCTGGTCCTTACTGGTGGAAAATAGTAAGACAGACCCAAAATGCAGGCATTAATGCAAGCATTCAATTGTTCCACAATCTAACTCACTTAGATCGCTATACAAAGATAATCAAGTTATCCTCATTTTCCCCCAAACAGCATGAGTTCATGCTTATATTTTCAATTTAATTAAGCATCTTTTTACTTTCTTCTGATAAAGCTTTTATTAATGCTGTTTTCTTCTCTTTCCACTAGCTGTATTGTCCTATTCTCAATGTGGCTAAATTACAATGTTGTCTCTCAATTTAGAAGATTCTATTTGTTTTATGTTAGACTTTTTAGCTCCAATGCCTTGAAATTGTCCTCAAATTGTGCAGGTCCATATGATCCCTAGCCACTCCACCTCAACTGTGAGTATTGCTGGGGTGTCAACTGACAGAGGAGAAGAGGAGAGGAGAGGAAAAGAGAGGAGAGAAGAGATGAAAGGAAAAAGATTCCATCTCCCTCTATGGGAGCACCAAGCAGCGGGTATGTATATAGAATCCCATATAGTAAGTGAATTTTAACAGTGAAAGGAAAAATGCAGACACTTTGCTGAAAATTCTCCTTGAATGCTCAATTTTCAAGATTAATAGTATCATTATTCTTCTCATATCAAAAGCAGCTTTAGGGTTAAATTATAGTGTTTTAAGGGCTTTGGGATAAATACAGATTTTTAAATTAATTTTCACCAGATAAATTCTCAAAAACGAATGAAAGAACTCAGCAATATAATCAAGTCAATGTAAAAAAAATCATCAAATCTTTTAAATTCTATCAAAGATTCAATTGAAATGGTCTCTGGATGTCTAAATTTTACGATATTGTCTGCATTCCATACGAATCAACTCAAAAAAAGATTCAAATGTATTTGGATTGTAATGCATTCCATCTATAACTTTAGATTAACATCATCTTCTGATATTCTCCAAAATCTTTATACGAAAAGTCCAGGAACTTTTACTCAGCTGCAAAGGTTTTTAATTTTTCCAAAAAAAACCCAAAAAACAAAAATTTCAAACATAGAACATTCAGCAAAATATAGCTATGGAAAGTCTCAGTAAAAGTGTACAAGTATTTACACAGATTAGAACATCCGCTATCCACCATACGGCTTTTTCAGATAATGTACATGATCTTGAGATTGAATCTAATGCCATTTTTTTTCCTGAGTAATTTGGTCCATAAGATCATCATATTCAAGCTATAATTTAACCTGAATATATATATATTCTGACCAGTCATTGGGTTTCCTGTTTGGACCTGGGTGACCTAGGGGCACTGATTTATTTTTCATTACATGTGGTATGTCACAGAGGACCCCACACTAAAGCAGTCTTTGTAATTAAGTACTACTATCTTCAGGGCTGGAAATAGGCATCCTCATTTTGCAGGTGCAGTAGATTCTATATTCATGGGAAAGGGATACTATCTGAAGGTACCATGTAGCTCTATTCAAGATCTCCTTTTAAAATAGATTCATTATGAAAAATTAAATTTATCTCCTAATGTATATAAAAAAATTACAACAAACATCATAACTTCCACCTCCCCAGTTTAAGAAACAAAACTAAACATTGAAAAGCCCGTTGTGTAGACCTTCTTCTTGCTACCATCCACACCCTCATTGTCTGCGAAAACCATTATTTTGAAATTGTTTTTATCATTGACATGGATACTTTATAATTTATTCTACATTTATGTATCCTTAGATAATGTATGAGATTGTTTTGCATATTTTAAAACTTTATATAAATGGTATCATACTGTATATATTATTTTGCTTTTTTTCTTCAAGAATATATTTGTAAGATTCATCTGTGTTAATGTGAAGTTTAGTTTATTCACTTTCACTGTTGGATAGTATTACATTATATAAATATGCTACATTTTATACCCAATCTCCAATTGGTAGACGTAGATGTATTTTTCTATTATAAACAATGTTACTATAAACATTCTTGTTTATTCTTCTTATACAGTTGAGACTTCCTTTGAGTATGAGTGTAGAATTGAAGCTATGATAGCTTCAATTTGTAAGTTAATATTAAATGTTTTCTAAATTGATTTGCACTCATACTGGCAGTATATTAAAATTTCCAACACTCTATTTTCTTGCAGCTCTTGGTATTGTCAGATTATTATCATTTTTTTTATTTTGAATGTTAATTGATATCTTTCTGCTATTGAGGCTCCATATCTATAAACAGAGCATATTTCTCCTTTTGTTTAGGTCTTCTTTAATGTCTTCCAACACAGTTTTGTTATGTTTCATTAGATTTATTTCCAGGTAAACTATATTCTAAACAATTTTTAAAACAATTTTTAACCTACAAAATGTTGTAAAAGTAGTACAATGAACACTATATATTTTTCATATAAATTTCCCATTTTTAAATGTTTTGGCACATTGTCTCTCATGTATATATCAATCAAACTATCTATCTATTTAACTATATACTGACCCATTTATTTAGATTTTTGGTGAGCCATTGAAAAGTAAGTTTTAGGCGTTATGAAAATTTATTTCTAAATATTTCAGTCTGTATTTCCTAAAGCAAAAGGACTTTCTCCTACATAACCACAATATCAATATTTTCTAATATAAAGTCCTTAATAATATTTTCTAATATCAAATCCTTATTCAAATTTCCCCCATTATTCCAATATTATTCCTATTTTAAAAATCCAGATGCGTAAGGGATCATATACCATCTGATATTTTTAATTAAATTTAATCTAGAACAGTCTCCCACCATTTTTGTCTATCTGAGACATTGACATTTTTGAAGACTGAAAGTCAATAGTCTTAAAGAATGTCCTGTGATCTGAATTTGTCTGATTATTTCCTTATGATTAGGTTCAGGTTATATCCTTTGGAAAGGATTTTACATAGGTGATATACTTCCGATTGCATCATGTATTAAAAGTATTGAACATTGGTTTTTCCCATTATTGGTAATTTAATACTTGATCATTTGCTTAAGGTGGTGTCTACAATATTTCTCCATTGCACAAAGACCCTTTCCTTTTGTTATTAATCAGTAGTCCGTGCAGTGATACTTTGAGACCATATGAAAATCCTGTTCCCCAATAACATTTTTGCAAATGACTTTACAATTGTTGAAGATCCTTGATGAATCAATCATTATGCTGGATGTTTGCAAAAACCACAATTTTATAATTTTCATTCATTCTACATTTATGATCTGGAATATTTCTGTAAAGAGATTCCCTTTTTCTTAAGTTATAACTATGGACTACTGACTTTTTAAAATTCATTGTGCTAAAATCCATTACAGTCATCATTCTTTTGATGTTCAAACTGTCCAAAATGTGGCTGTTGGATTCTGTCCTTTTGGCATGTACTCATCACTCTTTTCATTATGATATAACAAGATAGTTCATGCTTACCTTGTACTTTCTGTGACCAGGCATGGAAACAAATATTTCTCCAAGGAGTCTCAAATTCATGTAGTGAGAGGTGGAAACCACATTCTGGGAGCAAGATGGACTCATTGTTAAATGGATGCTGCATGGATGCTTCAGGGTCCTTTCCGTAGTCATAGCTAAATATATATGAGTCCATTCAGACACTTCCAATTCAAATCCAGCACCATAGGGTTCTTACCTTTCCCTCCATTCCATAATTTTATCTCTTTCCTCAAAATATCTTTACTCATATGCTTTTTCCTACAGTACCCACAAAATAATTTGATATTTATTCTATTAATACTCACTGCTAACAACAATAAACATACTAAGTGAAGTTACAGATTTCTCTGTAGGTTTTGCTATTGTCATTATTGTTCTTAGAATATTCTCATGGTATTCAGTCAGAGTACTGTAGTCAAAAGCCACTTGAAAGAATCGTTTTGTTTCTGTGTGATAATGCGAACTATCTATGTCTCTTGCGCATTTTTAATTGAGCTTTAATCGTGTCATTTTTTTTTTACTTATTTTAAGAGATTAGCTCTTCATCTGTGATATGTATTGCAATGAAAACTCCAAGATAATTTCTTGCAAAGACTGTGTAACCTTCTGAAATTTATCCTACTTACATCTCTTTTTTTTTTTCTCTCTCTCTCTCTCTCTTTCTCTTCAGCTTTACCTGATCTAAATAAGCTTCCCCATTCAGAGTTTTCTCCTATAAAGAACAATCATATTTTCCAGAAAATAGATCTATAATAGTTAAATCAAAACCCTGCTAAAGAGCCAAGTAAATACTACAAATTATGGCTGTTTCTAAACCTCAGGAAGACAGGCAAAGATTCGTTGCAAATTCAGGATTTTGTTAGATTCTTATAGTCTTGGACTACAGATCTGTATCTAATCAGTTTATTTAATTGTTTTCCCCTCCTCAGATGAGGAAAATTATTTAACACCAGCAAGATAAGAAAGAGAAGATTTAAGTGACTCAGGTATATAAAAACAATTGCCTTAAAAGAGCAAGAGAAAAAATTTACAACATAAAAACATTTCAGAAGCCTCCTCTCTAAAGGAAATTGGACAAAGATTCAAAATTATAAGCCAAATAAAAATAAAAATAGTGTTTAGGAAACTTTCACACAGTATTCTGGAATAGACTGAGTAGCTAAAGTAAAAGGAGACCTGTCCTCTCTCGTTATAAATGTTCTCAAAACTGAATTAGAGGATGAGTTAACAAATTGAAATGGAAGTTCACCTATTAGAAAATAGCCGGTATGGGGGTGGATGCTTCCAGAGAGTCTTAAAAAGTTAACAAAATATAAGTCAATGCAATTTAAGGCACTTTAGATAAAATAACCAAAAGATTCTGTCTGTAAGGATACTTGTAAATATTGCAAATGGAGGAGCCACTGGAAGAACCAAGTCCCATATTGGATAAGAAAACAAGAGCAACTTCTCCACATCCGCCAACGATGCCACTGTAAGGGAGATATTCTTCAATATAATTCAATATATCCTGTCCTTTCTTTGCTCTCAATCATAAAATTATAAATGGACAACATTACAGCTTTATTAATTGTATGGTTTTCAGAATATCTACCGTTAAGCCCACTACTACTATAGAACATCAGATCCCTCAGAGAAAAATTTTGAAGATACTTGAAAAACGACAAGGAAGGAAAATTGACATGTAATTAGAGCATGAAAAGAGAGACAGAATGAGAATGAGGGTGAGGGAGAGAAATTGTGTCCTAAAGTAAAAATGACTGGCTGTGCCAGATTGTGAATAAGACTAAAAATGATGAGTTAGGTGGTCTATAGTCAGTTGTAAAAAGCTTGAGGTTAAATGGACTTTATTTATTTTGTTTACCAGAGTCATTCAAGTAATAGAAATTTCTAACAATCTCTAAATTCTTTTCCAAATCCCAATCTATAACTTTTATTTTATGATCTTTATTAGGAGGATACTCCTTTCTCCACCATGATGTAATTGCTACAGATTTAATAGATAAAAACTACATTACAAATGGAACTTCCAGGTAAAACATATTTCAGAGAGATTATTTTAGAAGTTTTTATAAATTTTCCTACACTTATTCATAGTATAACTGATCTAGACTTGTGAATATCTGCGCTATTTATGAATCAAGAAATTATCAAAGAATTAGCTATGGACACACTATCACTATGGGCAAAAGAATCTGTAAACATAGGTAGTCTAACTATGGCAGAGTCATTGATTGTTTCTAGATGATTGTTGTAGTGGGTTGAACAGTATCTCCCTCCTGAATTCATGTCCACCTGGAACACCAGGATGTGATCTTATTTGGAAATAGGGTCATTGCAGATGTAATTCTTTAAGATGAGATCATAGTGGGTTAGGGTGGGTCCTAAATCCATTGACCAATTCTTTATGAGAAGAGGAGAGGGCAAAGAAAGAGAGGGAACACCATGTGAAGATAGAGGTGAAGACTGGAATGATGCACCTACAAGCCAAAGATTGCTGGCCATCACCAAAAACTAGGTGAAAGGCATGGAACTGGTTCTCCCTCAGGACCTCTAGAAGAAATCAATCCTGCCAACACCTTGATTTTGGACTTCAAGTCTCCAGAATTGTGATAGAATAAATTTATTTGTTTTAAGCCACTATGTTTGTGGTAATTTGTCATGACAGCCCTAAGAAACCAGTATAATCATAAATCCTTCTCTCATATGTGTATAAAATGTTAGACTTTGCTCAATAACAGGCCAAGGCTAAGACTCCTTGCCTCAGAGCAATTATAGACCTCAAATAAATTAGTCAAACATCTTCAGATCTTGTACAAGGATCATTAAATCTCATGTTATTACGCAGAGTGAATATCTATTGCTAAAAGAAACCACCAACATTTTTCTACTAGTTTTTTACTTATGAATTATTGCTGTATTATCCCTCTCACAACACCATCCACTTGTGTAACATTCTTAAGACAGCAACTCTTAACAATTATTCAATATAACAGATTGTGTGTTTTTTACTTCTCGTCTGTTCCAGGCATGGACACGAACAGTTATTTTGGAAATTCTTACGCCAAATTCTGACAATGTTTTTTGTTCATGGGTCTTACCTTAAAAATGAAAAAGGATACCAGACTGGTAAGCAATATCTAGTCTCTTGTAGAGTTCCATTTTTTTTTTTTTTTTTTTTTGCTGGAAGCCAAATAAATGCAAATGGAAAACCTGTGGGCCATTTTAGGGCACGTCAAATTACTAAAATAAAAGAATAATTATATACTAAAAGCCGGTATGTTTTTAGAATAATGCACTTCTTTGAGATGTTATAGAAACAAAGAGGTCTCTTAATCTTTTAAGATACTCTACAAAAACAAATGACAAAAGTGAAGTATGTGATGTTTTGATGTTTCCTAAAATAATTACTGTCATTAAGTAAAGGCTCACTATATATAGTATGAAAATATTTTTAAAATACAATAGAAATACTTCAGAAAGACTATAGATTGTAGCAGACCACCACACTAAACAGGCTGTTTTGACTTCTTTCAGAATCTAATTACCAAAAAAATTAATAGTTCCATGGAGAAATTAAAGTTTTCAATTACATGTGTAAAAAGTGTGGCTCCTCAAATTCTGAGAAGATGCACTGAGATAATTGAACTGTAAGATCCACAAAGATAAGATCTGACAAAAACCAGAATGGCTACTAGCCAGCACCAGGAAGCAAAAAGCAAACTCTCGAATACGCACCAACATCCTTCATGAAGCAAACCATCATAGTACAAACGAATTGGCTGTGATATTAAATAAAGACAAGTGAGAAAACTTTTCTAGAATAGCAGCAGATGGGCAGTTCATGCCTTGTCTGTAATTAATATAATTTTGGGAAAATAATAAAAGTGAGACATGGATAGGAATCCTGCCCTAAAGGACATTTTGAGGATCTCCAAACAGATTTTGTACAGTTGGTTCTTTCCACGGATTATAAAAACATACTACTAATAATATGCATATTTGCGGGATGGTTTGAGGCATTTTCAAAAAAGTTACAGCATTCAAATAGCTAAAAAAAAAAAAAGAAATAGAGTTTGTGTTTCCTACCTGGGACATTGAAACTTTTCTATCCTATGATACAGGAACACATTTAACTAGAAGGGTCATTCTTGAATTATGCAATGTTTTGTTCAGAAACCTCACTCACCCAATCACTCTCAAACTTCTGGACAAAAGAAGAGAATCTTAACAGAACTGGAAAGTTATATTTTAGGAAAGATCCTAACCTGAGGTTATCCAGAGAACTTTAAGAAGCAAGATGATCCACTAAAGTTGCAGGAGCATAAGGTCCTCAGAACTAGGCAATGGCAGCATGAAGTAGACAGCATGTCCCAAAACCATTGGAAGAAGACTATTCTATAGATCGCAGTCTCCGGTGCATACTATTGTTTATTGCCCTTTTTACCATACTTTTCTTCTTTACTGATTTAAGCATTGACACTGCTGATTTAGCCAATTACTCTGCTTATTAATGAAACTGACTTGTCTAAATCTAAGCTTTACCAGAGGCAATCATCTTCCTAATTCTACACTTCAGTTCTCCCAGCCATTTCTAGGGCAACCAATTAAAACAATAATATAAAGATACGGTACACTAACCTTACCAATAATGATACATTACATTTTTGGACAATGTGTAAATGAAGGAAGAAGCCCTTACACTAGAAAAAGTGCAAAATGCACTATTTATCAAAATGATACCCAGAGGCAATATACCGGAAGTGCCTGAGGTCTGTCTTTTTTTCTTCTGTGTGGGATCATGCTCTTCAATGGCAAAACAGAATGAAGACTAATTATTCTGCAGAACAATTAATTAAGTTTTCCCAAGTTTTAAGACTCTCTAATGCTTTCAGTAAATAATGTCTGCTTACCAAGAGTCCAAAGGAATAAAACCCTTGCTGAGATTACCAATAATAACTAATGAAACAGACTCCTAAAGATATCAATCTCAGTAATGGATTTGAAGAATTCAAGGTGATCTTCAAAAAGTTTGACCCTCCATTTAGCTAGTGTAGTAAATAATACAGCCCAAGCCCTGTGGGCAAAACAAACTGGTTGACTATTCTTATCTATAAGAGTAGTATCCAAGTAGTTATAGATAATATAATAGTATTGCATATTCATTTGGTCAATGAATAGGCAGTCTGCACCATTTCTAACACTTTGTGTTGACCTGAATTAACACCATAAAGGAGATAAAATGCGTGTGTGTGTGTGTGTGTGTGTGTGTGTGTGTGTGTCTAGGGGCAGAAGGACTACTCAGTGGAAACTACAAAGCCTTAAAGGCATTTGTTAGAAATTAACAAAGATTTGAAAATGAATAGATTAAGAGACCAACATAAGAAGCCAGAAGAACAAGAAAATAAATTAAGAAAAAGGGGAAAAAAATTACGAAGATAAAAGAAAAATGAATAAAGTATGTTTTTATCTATTTTTACATACTCTATAAAACAATGAGAGTGATAGGTTCAAGTACTTTATTAAAATTAGTTTTGTTTCTATCAACTTTTTTTGCTCATGTAATTGTTTTGCTTTCTGCATGGATTCTTATGCATGGCTAAGAGATCAAGCTTTATTAGATCTTGAACAAGAATTAAAGAGAACAAGTAACATAAAGCATACTAAGTAAGAGAAATGGAATAAAACTATAAAAATAAGAATCACACACATGGATTTTGATGCCTTGTTGATTTATTGTCAATTCATTTGGTCTTGGACGTAAGTTTTGTTCTGTAGGAAAACGTTAATCCAAAAGTTGATACAAATAGAAAATATAAATGTGTTTATAACAGTTAGTGAGAGAAGCTGACATATAACTAACCTTAGAGCTACCAGAGAGAACAACAATATCCTATGATAGCACGAGACTTAGGATCATAGTTGTTCTAGGGGTATTTAGAGTATTGAATCCCCAGAACAGATTTTCACCAAGATGAGATGACATTGCTTTTAAAGTCACTTAAAATCACATCGAGATTTCTATTTGATTTTAAACAGGTGAGATGAGTTTTGAAAAAGTGAATAGCCTCTTCTGAAAATATGTTTTGTTATTCAGCTCTCTCAATAATTATCTCTAGGCTACATATAACATCATTTTGGTGCCAAATACTCTGGATTCTATTAACTTCCTCAGAACTCATATTCTAATACACAGTCCACAGTCACAGAAGGGATTGAATCCTGATTCAAGGAAGAGAAATTAAGTATATGCATAAAACCAAATTCCCTCTGTCATGCTCTCTCTTGATCGCTACTAGAGCACGTCTGATAAATCTTGACTTTTTTTGGGGTATTTGAAAATTTCTATGTCATCCAGCCTATTTAGAAGGAAACATCTGATGTTGGTCAAAGCTAATCAATGTTCCAAATTTCCTCTTTACTCTCAGAAAAGCTCTACAGGGGAAACAAGTTCCCTTCAAAGTCTAATGTTTGCCTTTAGGATTTATCACCCACAAAGCCAGCTACAGTTAAAGAAGCAACAACTTGCTAATCAGAAGATAAATTATTAGCTTAAGGAGAAATTGAAGTGCAGAACCTAACAGGAAATATCATAATCTAAGTAAAAGCCCACTGGAAAGGATCCAAACCTAGTAAAGATAAACACATTTGGGACATGAAGAAAATCTCGAATTCTTTTTGGAAAATGTTCAGCGTCTCATTAGAAAACATTTTGAACAAACTAAGGTTAAAAAGGATAGCAGAGAGTCATTACTTCAACTCACTTGGCAAACTAAAGAACTTTGGAAAATGCAGTTCTTTAATTCTGAAACATCTGCAATAAAGAACTCGGTCCAAATAGACATATTGATCAATCTATTCCAGAATTGATGCTTCAGGAAGGTGCCCTGAATGTCACTGGTGTGAATCACAATGAGATACTTAAAACGCAGCAGTTCATTGCGATTCGTTTTATAAAAATAACTTTGAAGATGAGTAAGAGTTACTGTTTCAATCTGAAAAATAAACCCTTGTCAGCCAAAGCATGGCAACAGTATGTTTTTTAAAAATCCATCTTGAGTCTGTAATTTTCCACTCAAAATATAACAGATGGCTTTACTCAATAAATGATTGCAGTAGGGAAGATAATAGCTGGCATGCTATTTCTCCTCGTGCAGTCCCACAGTTCTGCAGCTCCACATATCAAAGTGTTTCACCTTCGGAGGACATGAGGATGAATTGACTAACAGTCATTATGTTTCCAAGATATACACAAGACTGTTGAAGACTTTATACAGATGCATAAAACCATTAAGACGAAGGTTTATGGTAGTCATAGATGGAGGCATTTCTAGGTCAAGCCCAAATTTCTGTTGTCAAATCTTACCATGTTCTGGATGAAGCTGTAAGCAATAAGATGCACATTGAGAAAAACGGAAAGTCAGAGATTTTAGTCCATTCCTATTTTTTTCCCCCTTCATGTTTGGGTCCTTATCGGCTTGTGAAAAGCTGCTGGAAAGTAACAGATTTTGCTGCCAGGTCTGAACTGCAGGGGTGGAATTGGCAGCAGTAAAACCAAAAAGATTGAGCAAATAAAAGATAATATAGATTGTCTCCTGTTGTGTCTGTTTTCAAATTACTGTGTTTAAATGAACTTCTTTTTTAGCAAACTGTCTTTAGTCTCTTTCTTCCTGGCCTCCAGTGACCTTTCACTGATTCTTTGTCTCCTTTGTGCCTCAAAGCATCTGAAACTTTGATCTTTCCCTCAAATGCTTCACGGGAATAAATATAACATATACTTTTTGGATAAGCAGTTTGATCAGGATTTATGGGCTATTTGGGCAACAAAATGCAATTCTACATTATACTCTAATTTGATGCATTTATTAAAATAAAAATAATTAAGAAAAAAGGTGATTAAAAGGTAAAGTATAAATCTAGCACTTTTCATCTCTAGAAGAGAGGTGATAATACTGGAATAAGATTGGCTTTTCATGTGGTCTGTAATATCAATTTCAGCTTGTTAGAGTCACTTTTGGGAGAATAATAGGATTCCTCCCCACATTTGTTTGATAAGGAGCAATGTGCCTTCCAAGAGAAAACCAGTGTTTAGGGAAGAGGAAATGGTCAACCACAGCAATGCTTCTTCTAAGTCAAACAGGCTGGAAATGCAAATATTTGACCATTTTTGAACAATGAAAAATTGTAATAGTATTCCATAGTATTTGGGAGGGCAAGTCCTCCCTGCTTACACGGCCCTAATTCTTCTTCAAAATTATCTTTTGCTACTTTTATTTCCTTATTTAGAATTTTTGTTACAGTTGCATTACATTTATGAAATAATTTTCAAAGAATTGACATAACAAAGATATTGAGTAGTTACATTAAATGGATCCATTGCTATACCTATTTATGTCATTTATGTTCTTTAAGAATTTTAGAAATTTTTTGCGTACAGGCAGTATTAGTTTCCCGTGGTTGTGGTAAAAAATTACCACAAACTCGGTGGCTTAAAACAATAGAAATTTGTTCTCTCACAGTTCTGGAGTTCAGAAGTCCAAAATCAAAGTATCTCCAGGGTTGCACTTTTGAGGCCCTAGGGGAGAATCTATTGAGTTCTTTCACTCTTAGCTTCAGGAGGCTGTAGGAATTCCTTGATTTGTGGCCTTGTGGCCACATCACTCCAATCTCTGCCTCCGTGGTCACAATGCCTCCCTCCCTGTGTGTCTATTGTCCTCTGTGTGTCTCAGTGATAAGAACACTTGCCACTGGATTTAGAGTTCACCGGTTAATTCAAGATGATCTTCTCATCTCAAGATCCTTGACAATTACATCTTAAAGACCCCTTTTGCAAATAAAGTCACATTTACATGTTCCAGAGATTTGGCATGAATATCTTTTCTGCAGGAGAGGGGGTGCATTTTGGGGTCTAGAAGCCACGCACATTCTTATTAGATTTTATTCCTAGTTACATTATATATTTTCCTAATTGGTAGCTGCTGTTATAGAGAATGGTATTAGTTATTTATCCGGCAATTTGCTAAACTTTCATAGTATTCCTAATATGAGCCTTTCTCAGATTTTTTTGTGAATCACTCATATTATATGCAAGTAAATAATGTGTATTCTTCTTTTCAATATTCATACCTCTTAATTATATTTATGTTATAGCATTAAATAAGACCTCTAATATGATGTTAAATAGAAATAGTAAGAGTGGATATCCTTGACTTTTTCCTGATGTAATTCTCAAGCCAGTAACAAAAGTTAACACATAGTATTAATCATGTGTGCAGCATTGTTGTAAGTATATAAACATGTATTTATGTATGTGTATGTATATACACATATATATACACCTAATATTGAGATATACTCACTTAGGTCTCACAATAATAATCTGAGGTTTCATTATGATACATATTTTACAGATGAGGAAACTGAAATTTATCACAATTTATTTCAGGTTAATCCTGACTTAATTTTGACTTAATAGAGAAAACTTGTTCCAGTATAGTTTCTTACCTCCCATCCTTTTCCTGATATTGTAATATTCATTACACATATACATACTCTAAATCCAACTATACAGTGTTCTAATTATTGCTTTCAACAACGTTGTGGTTTTTAAAGAAATGAAGAGAAGAGAATATAGATATACATAGTCTTCGGTATTTGCCCACATATTTACTGTTGCTATTTCTGATGCTCTTCATTTCTTCCTGTAGATTGAATTTACTGTCTGGTGTCATTTCCTTTCATCCTGAAGGACTTCCTTTAGCGTTTTTTGTAGGGCAGGTCTGCTATCAAGGAATATGAATTCTCTCAGTTTTTGTCTGTTTGGGCATGTCTTTATTTTCAAAGGATAGTTTTACTGATTTGAAGATTTTTGGTTAACTATTTTTGCTTTTTTAATACTTTTAAAATGTCATTTTACTGTCTTCCATGGTCCAGTTTTTCAGAAGAGAAGTCAGCTAAACTTCTTATTTTTGTTCCCAGTATGTTACGAGTCAGGATTTTGTTGCTATCAAGATCTGTTTCGCTTTCAGGGGTTTGACTATGATGTATCCAGGTGTAGATCTCTTTGTGTTTATCATACTTAAGGTTTGTTGAGCTTCCTAGAGCTCTAGATTAATACTTTTCATCAATTTGGGGCCAATATTTCTTTAATTTTTCCACTTTTTCTCTCCTCTGTCTCCTTTTGAGGCTACCATTACACATCAGTTGATATGCCTGGTGGTGTTCCACAGGTCTCTGGATTCCAATATATTTTTTATAGTTTTTGTTTTGTTTTGTTTTTTGTAACTTGCCTAGATTTACACTTTGGAACCTGCCTCCCATGTGGTGTTTATCTCCTAATGTCCCTACTCAGTGGTTTTCTTCTTATGTTTAGTTTCAGATTGCCTTTCTAGTGGTTTGCCCTGTGTCTGCATAGCTTAATGGTCAACCAGTGATTTGGGCAAAAATTGTGCTCAAACACCTTAAGTCAGTAAGTTTTCCTCCCACTGCTGGTCTGTCTGAGCCAGGGTTGGAAAGTACATGCAGAACTGAGCTATTTCTCAAGTCTCCTTTTGCTTTTATCTTCTGCCAGGCTCTCTTGGGTCTCCATGCTCATGTAGTTTACAGACAGGCAGGGATATGTGGAGAGGCTGATTTAGCTCATCTATGGCTCTCTCACCTCCAGGATCTCTGTTAACTTCCTGGTTGTTCTGCTACCCACTCCAACTGAGACAACAACCTCAGGCAAACCTAAGTTTCAAGTTCCCTCCATTCGTTTCCTGTGTGTCATATTTAGCTGACAATGTTATTGGTCTTTGCTTTCCATCCCAAATTAAATCCTCCCTCTCTAGAAGCAAAGCTGTTTTTCTTCAACAGAAACATGTTGGTAAAACCATTGTTTTCATCAAGTGAGCTATGGGTTGGGGGAGGAGACAGCCCCAGACAGGAAGTCTACAGACTCCCAGTATTCTCACCCAATGATCTAGCTGATTTTTAAAAAAATAAACACAATTATTTTGTCCACCTTTAGTCAATCTCCAGAGCCCTGAAATATTTGTCAAAATTTTTGACAAATTTACCATTTTTATATTTATTTTTGGGGAAACAATTTCCTGACTTTTCACACATCATACCTCGTAATCACAGTCAACAGTATAATTTTAAATGATTTCTGGTGCTCAATTCTACAAATTAATAGGTAGACAGATAGATAGATAGAGATATGTAATATATCTCTATATTATAGATATATAAATAGATCTACATAGATGTATATAATTCTATGTCTATATATAATATAAATATATATTTATCACAATATATATAGTATTGTATCACCATTTAACGCATTAAAAAACTGAACCTGGGACCGGCATGGTGGCATAGCAGTTAAGTTAGCACGCTCCACTTCGGTGGCCTGGGGATTGCAGGTTCGGATCCCAGGCACAGACTGATGCACCGCTTGTCAAGCCATGCTTTGGTGGCATCCCATATAAAGTAGAGGAAGATGGGCATGGGTGTTAGCCCAGGGCCAATTTTCCTTAGCAAAAAGAGCAGGATTGACAACGGATGTTAGCTCAGGGCTAATCTTCCTCCCCCCCCAAAAGTACTGAACTCAAAAACTATGTTCTATGTTATATCTAAGTTGAATAAGTGGTGGAGCCAAATATGAAGTAAGGTTTTCCAAATCCAAATACTACGATTTTTACAATATATCATGCTCCTTTTAAATCAGAATCCCAATTAGAGACACACCTGAAACCAAGGAATTAGTGTGATTCAATGGAATAGATGGAGATACCCAACACACAGACAAAAATCTTACCTCTTATCTTACCAACCTGATTGCTATGACCCAAGGACAAACGTAGAACACTGTGTAGGAAAGAGTTAGTAATCTCTCCTTTTCATTTATTTATATTTCCATAATTAACCCACTTCATCTGTCCTTTTTCCTCTATTTCTCTTATACCTCCAAAAAATTAGAGCCAGAAGTAAATTCAAAACTAGGTCTTCATAAATAAAAGTTCAGTACTAATTCAGGAGAAAGGAAAAATAGAATTTGAAGTCACTTGCACCAGTGGCTTCACTGGTAATTACTAAAAATGAATATGAACTTGCCAATAGATTCCAGAGTTCAATTAAAATGTTGAATGGATAGATAGATAGATAGATAGATAGATAGATAGATCAGCCACTAGGCTAGATATGATCAGAATTGTCGAGAATGAAACTAAGTCTCTGCTTTGATGGAGTTTGTCTCCTGGAAGTTGCAAATTTGGGACTGGAAATAACGGGACAGTCAACTTGTCAATTTTTTTATGCCACCTAACATCATTTTTTATTGTAAATATAGTCTTTTGGCTAGTCTTTCAGCCATCTTCATCTTTAGACAGACATAAAGAAATAATGTTTAGAACTAATTCCAAGTTCTAAAAAGGAGTGAAAAACCAAGGACTACAAAATTTATTCTTCCTATTCTGTGTCCTTCTTCTTTATTTAATAAAAGATCTTGATATTTCAAGGTCCTGGGGTATATGAATATCAAATAACAACATAAAAATTTTACTCTAAATGCTATATATAAACATTTACACAATTACATGTTACTTGAACGTAAAATCAATCAACAGGAAGGAAAGAGATGGAAAATTTATATAAATATGCACATCTTAATTCAGGGTATGAATACAGTCAATAAAATGCTGAACTAAAGGTTTACGTTTGTTTTTGTACTCTTTGCAAAGCGCTCCCTTCTTATAGTGAGTTGAGACTCTTTCAGACTTTTTCTCAAGTACCTATCACCATAACAACTAAGAAATTAGGAAATATGTGCCTTTAGACTTGCCAGTAGTGTTGCATAGGGGATGCATTATTTACCATTAGTGTACTGGATGAAAAGCATCAAGAATGAGAGTGTCAGATAGGCTTATGGGTCAGCAGAGAAGAGATGATTTGGCCAAAGTTCAGCCCCTGAGCTCAGCCTTGGGTTTGAAGCACCACAGAGGCAGCGCATTCCATCCCTGATGTCTTACTTCTGCATATCCAACACTGCACTGATTTACTTGACTCTGAACACCTGTTCCTTGTGATGAAAAGTAGACTGTAGCGTTGCAGACATCTTCTGTCTAATTTTGCATCAGATGTGCAAGCTGCAGTGAGAGTTCTGATGTCAGATTAGTGGTGGGCTGAGTCATTGATTCATATGCTTGCCCCAAAGTTTGCCTCTTCTGGTGTATTTTTATCTCTCATTAGAAAACCAGGTGTATTTTCAATCTCTATTGTTGTAAACTACCGCAAAGGTGCAAATTATGAAAACTCGTGGGATTCCAAGGAATGCAGCCCCATATATAACATACTGTACTGCCATAGAACATGGAGTGCAGGGCACTGTGGTGGACACACACTGCCCTTCACAGCTGTTAGCTGCTTTTCTTATCACCGATAAACCATTTTTAGGGTTTAAATTTTCTTCAAGTACTGCCCATAGGAAATCTGGTGCTTCTAAAAAAAGTATTACTCTGCTCTGACTGCTCCACATCATTGATCTCCAATAAACTATTTGCAGGTGAACACTGTGTGTGTTGCCTCACACAGAGGGCATAGTAAAGAAACTTATGTCCCTTTATTAATTTTCATGGCAGTTATTATGTGTTTGAATTTTCCACCAATTTTCAGGTTGTTTAAATTATAGAACAGTTGACATACAATTTTCTTAAATATTGAAATTTTTTTGTTTGGGAGTTCCTTGCACCTAATCTTTTAGTTGGTAAGTTTAATTTTCAGCGTGAGTTCTGCCTCTCATTTGCATTAGAAAGGTTAAAAATATTTAATTCATCAATGAAATTTTCATGATTTATCAGAATGAAATCAGAATTACTTCAGTATATTCACAAAAGTGTGTTTTTAAATGTATGTGTATAATACCACGTAATACATATATAATTTATTAGATAACATATAATTAGGTAGATACAGAAATTTGGGCTTTTCCAACTTATAGTAACAGTCAATTGTATGCACTTTGAGAATAGAGTTGGAGTTGGGCTTTTTTACTATTATTATTTTTTTTTTATCTTGCTAGGACCTAGCACAGTTCTTGCACAAAGCAGACTCTAAATAAGTATTGGTGTAAATAATGATGAATAAACACATGAATATATACTTATTCACTATTGATAAAGATGTAAAGTATATTTTACCACGAGTTTAGACAGCTGAAAACACATATTTTCTTATTCTAAATTGGAAAAGAACATTCCACTGCTGACAAAACATATGTTTTTTTAAAAAATCTAGGTCACAACAGCAGAAAGCATATTGATGAAGTTACCGAAAATAATCCACTATCATGTACTTAAAACTACTTTGAAGTTATCCTTAGGTAAGTACCATATTATTTCATCTTTATTCACGGATGGATGAAAATATGATAGAAACAATGAGCTAGAAATAGAAATAAATTCTTCTTGATATCAGGCCTGATATAAAGGATTTTTTACTAGATTTTAAAAAGCCCGCTTGCAAACATCCTTCAGCTATAGGCAGAGTTGGAAAAGCTCCCAAGAGCTTAAGGTTAATTCTATGATGCCAATCTTCTAATAAGAGGTTACAGGGCTGGCCCCGTGGCTTAGCGGTTAAGTGCGCACGCTCCACTGCTGGCGGCCCGGGTTTGGATCCCGGGCGCGCACTGTCACCGCTCCTCTGGCCATGCTGAGGCCACGTCCCACATACAGCAACTAGAAGGATGTGCAGCTATGACGTACAACTATCTACTGGGGCTTTGGGGGAAAAATAAATAAATAAAATTATAAAAAATAATAATAATAAGAGGTTACAGCATGACAGGTTATTGTTTTTCTTCATTCACTCATCCATTGAATCATTCATTTATTCATTCTTTCTCTAGACATCAGTTGTTTACTAATTAATTTATTTAACAAATATTTATTGGACATCTACTATCACAGGCACTAAAGATTCAGAAGTGTATTAGATAGGGTCCTTATCCTCAAGGAGCTTATAGTTAGGAGAAATATGCTTGTAAACAAGCAATTATAACTCAAAATGCAAATGCAGGGGCCTGCCCGGGGGTGCAGCGGTTAGGTGCGCACACTCCGCTTCCGTGGCCCGAGGTTCTTAGGTTCAGACCCCCGGGCGCGCAGTGATGCACCCCTTGTCAAGCCATGCTGTGGCGGCGTCCCATATAAAGTGGAGGAAGATGGGCACAGATGTTAGCCCAGGGCCAGTCTTCCTCAGCAAAAAGAGGAGGATTGGCATCGGATGTTAGCTCAGGGCTGATCTTCCTCACACACACACACAAAAAAATGTAGATGCAACAATAGTGACGTGCAACAACATATTTCCAAAGTCAATAAGGAAACCAAACCAGCTTTGGGGGTAAAGCGTAAGAGACGGCAGTCAGGGAAGCCTTCCTTGAAATTATTTAACTCTATTTGAGGGGCAGAATATTTTTCATAGAGGTTGCTTAAGCAGAGTATAAAACTAACCTTGTGAACTTGAAGAGAGCACTTATCTTTTCCAAGCTCCAGTTTCCATATCTTGTAAATTGCCAAAGTTGGACATGATTCTGAATTTGCTTCTATTACACGTCCTATCATTCTAGAACAGTAGGCAAGCGGGGAAAAAACACATCACCAACCCAGGCTTGACAGTCTTCAAGTTGTCACTTACAGTTTTACAGCCACAGGTGGCTGGAGCAGTCACCCTCCCAAAGCTAGAGTACCCAAGGTATTTAGGAAATTTTAAAGAGGTAGCACACTGTTTTGTACACACACTTGTAAAACTACTAGAACAACAAGTACAGCCAAATTTAAACAAGGGAGGTGGGAAATAATCAAAATACGCGCAGAGGGAAATTTTGCACCAAGGGAAAAGGTTAGCCTGTCTGTAAGGATGTCTCTCACCATGTAGTCAAGGGCTGTGCCAACAATCCACAGGTGCTCACTGCAGGAGCCGCGGGGGGTGAAATCAGGAGGGGTTGTGATGACAGTTCTGAATCAGTGTGAGGAGCATCCTAGAGTGTACTTATCCATCTGTTAGGCTGTGGCATACCCTTTTCATTAGTGCTTTCTCAGAGCACAAGGTTTTTTACTCTCTCCAAGAGCAATAGTAGGAGAACAAACCATGAAAAGAAAATTAAGAGAGAGAAGTTAACAAGGCATATGTTCCTTGAATTGGAGTCTCCGTCCTTCTCTCTTATTCACGACATTGATTCAATATTAGTGTAAAGTATTAAATACATGTGTATGCGTATGTATTAGCTATCTAGCTGTCTATCATCTATCTATCTATCTATCATTTTTATAAAACGCCTTATATATTTTTATATATATTTTCTTATAGAAAATTAAGCAATCTTTCAAGATCAGGTCAGTTTTTTTAAACTTCCTTTTTACCAATAGTGCTTTTTAAGAGGTTCATTCTGTACTATACTGAAATAATTTTGTTTGTCTCCAAATGCCGTTGCAAAATGACCACATATAATAACTTTAAAGCTAAGCTAATTTTGAGTGCACAATGAATCAGGGTGATGTCACATAGCTTATTTCAATCGAGCAACTGAGGACAAGCTATGGTGCAGCAAATCACAGAACTATGTGTTTTAGTTCATTAATACTTGCACTTTCTGGAATGCTAAGGATAGCTACCAGAAACAAATTTTATTTTTTTGTAAATTAAAATGATCATCTTTTAAGTAGGCTTGGAGAGAGAGGAGAGTGCTGTTGGCTCAGCTGTCATGACAGCATTCTTGTTTATTACCTATAAACCCATGTAGGTGTTGGTGACTGTGCAGCCTGCTTTAAAACAAAGCAATGGGAAAGACACATTAATAGGAGAAATTCAATGTTATTCTTACCTTCTGTATTAAATAAAGATAGTGACACCCATTAGTAGAAATCCAGTTTCTTGCCTGTGATGATATGATAAAATCTCTATTAATCTGTAATACCTTTAATCACTCATTCATTCACTTGTTCATTCATTTAAACAATGGCTATTGAGGACCCCTTATGTTTCAGACATGACTTGAACCATTGAGTATTCAAACACAAAGACAAAGTTCCTTGCTTCAAGGACTTTATCATCTAATGGGGAAAACAGACACATTTTCATACCTTTATAGTATAATCTAATAAATGCTAAAATGGAGATATTTATAAGTTGCAATAAAAAGAGAGAAGAGGGAGCACCTGGAACTGTGTGGGGTGGGGAGAAGTCAAGAACAACATTGAGAGGAAGTGTCACTTGGATTAACACTTCAGTGGGGATGTTTCCAGACGTATTTGTTTCAGAAGTAATGTCTGATAGAGGGATCAGCATGTGGAAAGGAATGACAGAATGAGAGCAAGTATCAAAATCAGAGAAGTACAAATTGTTTGATGTAAATAAGAGAGATGGGAGAGGGGACTGATTAAATGACATAAGGATGGAAAGGACTTGTATCTTGCTAAAGAGTTACGTTTATAGTATAGATTATAGGAATCTATTGGATAATTTTGACAAAATGAAATATATAACAATTTAGTTTTAGAAAGACTCCTATATTGGTTTTCTAAGGTTGCTGTTACAAAATACCATAAGTTTAGCGGCTTAAAACAATAGAAATTTATCCTCTCGTAGTTCAGGAAGCCAGAAGTCTGAAATCAATGTGTCAGCAGGACTGGTTCCTTTTTGGGGATTCAGAGAAAGAATTTGTTCCATGCCTTTCTCCTAGTTTCTGGGGATTGTCCAGAAATCTTTGACTTTCCTTGACTTGTATCAGCATAACTCTGTGCCCTTACCATCACATAGAACTCTCCCTGTGTGTCTCTGTCTCTGTGTTCAAATTTCACTCTTCTTATAAGGACACCAGTCATATTGGGTTAGGGTCCACCCTAACGACCTCATCTGAACTTGATTACATCTGCAAAAACCCTATTTCCAAATAAGGTCATATTCACAAGTACTGGAGGTTAGGACTTGAACATAGCTTTTTGAGGGGGACACAGTTCAACCCACAATTATGATTGCAGCAAACCAGAAGATGAACGATAGAGAGGAAAGACTAGAGTTAGTCAGTAAGGAGGCTATTGTAATTGTCTGAATAAGAGTTATCGAGAGTCTCAACTAAAGCAATAACCATAGGAATGAAGAGGAGAGGGCGCATAATATAGATATTTGGAGTTAAAATCAAGAAGATTTGATGATTAATTTTATATGCAGAATAATGATGCATATGGAATGCAGAATAATGATGGTGTTATGGACTGATTATTTGTGTACCCCCACCCCAATTCATATGTTGAAATCCTAATCCCCAATGTGATGATATTAAGAGATGGAGCCTTTACAAAGTGATTCAGTCATGAGGGTAGAGCCCTCTCTACCCTCTAATGAATGGGATTAGTATCCTTATCAAAGAAATCCCAGAGAGATCTCTCACCCTTTCGCCATGTGAGGATACAGCAAGAAGATGGCACTGAATCTGCCAGTGCCCTGATCTGGGACATCCCAGCCTCCAGAACCGTGAGAAATAAATGATTGTTGTTTAAGCCACTCCGTCTATGATATTTTTGTTACAGCAGCCCAAACAGACTAAAACAGAAATTGGTACCAGAAGAGGGTTCTAGAGGAACAAAGTTTTAAGGATCAGTTTTCTGAATTGCTTCTGGAGTTTCTGGAGTTGGATCTTTAATCTGATTAGATTTAAAGGTGCTAATGATTATTTCTAGTAGTAAAGAGAGCACTGATAGTCCATGGCATTAACTGTTTATAGAGATGTGCAAAATATCTGCATTGGATACTCCTAATCAGCCACTTACAAGAAGCAAGGAGTTAGGTGACTCTGTGTATGATACTTTCAAACATTTTTTGAAAACTAACCAAAAAAACCAATCTTTAAATGTCGATTGGTTGTTCCTAATGTTACTGGATTTGTGATGGTCAATTTTATGTGTCAACTTGATTGGCCATGTGGTGTCCAGATTAAACATTACTTCTAGGTTTGTAAAAGTTTTATGTGTAAAAGCTAGTGTCTGTGAGGGTCTTTCTAGATGAGGTTAGCATTTGAATCAGTGGACTCAAGAAAGTAGATTGCCCTCCCCAGCATGTGGACATTATCCCATCCATTGAGGACCTGAATAGAACAGAAGGTAGAGGAAGGATGAATCCTCCTGCTTTTTTTTCCCAGTCTCACAGAGTGAGCTGGGAATTCTCATCTCATCTTCCCCTGCCCTCAGACTGGGATAACACCACTGGCTTCCCTGGTTCTCAGGCCTTCAGACTCGGACTGAATTACACCTTGGTTTACAGATGGCAGGTCATGGAAGTTCTCAGTCTCCGTAATCACACGAACCAATTCTTCATAATATATGTCATTTATATATATATATATATATATATATATATAAGATCTATATATATCCTATTGGTTCTGTTTCTCTGGAGAACCTGACTAACACAGATGAGGAGATAAACAAGACAGTTATTGCTCTTGGTTGGACTGGAGCCAAAAATAAATATTTGCCTTATAAAGACTCATTTTTTAAAATCCTCTATATTTACTACTTTACTTATAATTGGGATTTTCCATTAAAATTTTCTTCGTCAAAGTTTCAAAATTGCATGATTCTCATATTCCTTTATGCTACTTTTCTCAAAAGGCACCTCCTCGCTTGAGTTGTCTTTTACCTTTCCTGTCATCTCTACAGTTATTCACCCTGAATTATTTCTTCTCAAACAATGAAGTGCATAAAGTCGTCTGGGAGATCTGTTAAAATGCACATTTTTGTCTCATCTCCAAATATTCTGAATCATTAATTCTAGAGTGGCAGTCAGGAAATGTCCTTATCATCAAAATGCATATGATTCCTAGTTACACTTGGAGAACCAGCCTACATCCTCCCAGTATTAGAACATGACACTCTCATTTTCCAAACTCATGGATTTTTCTTTTTACTAAACATAAGGACACTGATTAATGTCATTTATTACAAGGAATGCAGTCAGTATCAATTCAGAGATATCATTCAGTTCTACCAAGGTCTTACCCTCTACTCTCTAGAGTAAAACACTTTCTTTTCTTGAAGACATGAAGTAGGTGTACTTTGTCCTATGCAAACCATTCAGGAGTAGAGCTGTCCATCATTGTGCTACGTGTGCATATGTCTAGTTTTTATATATTAACACTTAAATCTTTCTCTTTATTTAAAGTATATCTATCAATATGCTAAACATTTAAGATGATTTACTTGTAAAAGTTATTTGTCATTTTTAAGTACACCAGGGTGAAGAATAAGAAAGGTCTTGTAGAATTAGAAAATAAATTGGTAATAGGTACGGATTTGTGGGCCCAGATGTGTTTCAAGTATCTCCCTAATCAACAGCAACCTACCATTTCACCAGCGTCCAAAATATGCATATACCACATAGTTTTTGGTTAAAGAAAGGGATACAAAGGAAATGGGAAATTACCCTTTGTAGTAGTTCATTATCTTGTTAGGGAGAGACTTTTTAATTAAAAAAACACCTTTAATGTTATTAATTCTAATATTGCTTGCAAGCAATAGTGAAGTAGGAATTCAGAAAAGATTGTTCATCTTACTGTATAGTTTCTCAATTTTATGAACTTTCCAAGTCATTTTCTGTTTAACAAATATTTATTCAGTATTTTCACAATCAAGAAACCAAGAGTAGCTGGAGTTTTGTCATATTCAGTGCGCTTAGTATATTACTGAACTCTGAGTTTGACTATTTCATTGCTTAATCATTGATTTGGCAAATCTTTTTGAGTGCTCACTAGCTACTGCTTCTTTTCATTGCCACTGTAACCTAATTGGAGATTTAAATAAATTTACTTGTTTACTTATATTCATATATATCTACAATCATAATGTGTTAGTCTGCCAGGTTTGCAATAAGGCTGAGTAAACAAAATTTCCAGAAACTAAACTTGTCTCTCCTTTCTCATGGGGCTGCTGTTGAGCAAGGGGAGCTCTACCTGGGTTATGCTGTGGTTCAAATGTGTTCTAATATCTCATTCTTCAACAAGTGGCTACTCAGAACATGCAATTCTCAGCACAGGAAGCCAAACTAAAACATGCAAGCATACGTGAAACCTCTGTGTCATGCCCCCTCTCACTCCTTTGGGAAAGATAAGTCATATGGTCAAGCCCCAAATCGATAGGGTGGGAAAGTATACTCCACCCATTCCGGGGGGTGGGGAACACACTATTACAGAGGAGGAGCAGTGGAAACAATCTACAATCTATTTTTGCAGACACAGAAAATCATTTAGGTGTATTTCTAATCCAAGCGTTCTATCTCCCTTTTCAGCATCCCCATCTCTAGTCTCATTTCCTTCACTACTGCTACCCAAATCTGGTCTGGTTCCCTCTGTGATCATGCTACACAGGCTACAGTCTTACTTCCCCTTTTAATAGGCATGAAGTCCACTAGTCCCAGTCTGTCCTCTATTCCATCATATTGGCTGGTCTACATCATATACCTCGGGCTGTTTCCAGTAACTTTTAGCAATTTAGGTAACTTCAGCAACTTCAGGTCTGATCACCCAAATCCCCATTGTTAACTTTCCTCAAACATCATCGGAGTCCTGAAACACCTTCCTTCAACACTTAGCATCAGCTACAGACTGAATTGTGTCACCTACAAATTCATATGTTGAAGCTCTAAGCCCCCAATGTGACTATATTTTGAGACAGGGCCTATAATGAGACAATTAAGGTTAAATGAGGTAATAAGAGTGGGGCCATAATCTGATAAAATTGGTGTCCTTATAAGAAAAGGAAGAGAGACCAGAGCTCACTTGCTCTCTCTCTCTCTCTCTCTCTCTCTCCACATGCACACACCAATGAAAAACCGTGTGAGGATCTAGCAAGAAGGTGGCTGTCTACAAGCCAGGAAGAGAGCTCTTACCAGGAATCAAATCAGCCAGCACCTTGCTGTTGGACTTTCCAGCCTCCAGAACTGTGAGAAAATAGATTTTTGTTGTTTAAGACACCCAGTCTATGGTGTTTTGTATAGAAGCCCAAGCTGACTAATGCAGCATCTGATTTTCAGTCTCCTCATATCCTTTGTAAGCTTCCCCAGAATGATCACATGGCCAGACCTATTATGTAACCCATGTCTGTCTAAATCTACAGTGTCATCAATAATCTTTGCTCACCACTTCTAGAAGATACCACATTTGCCATGTATATAGGATGCATATATGCCTCCAATTTAGACATGTGTATGAATGTGATAATTGTATTCTATTATTGTATGCTTCTGTAGGTTCACATGCACCCATTGTTGATAAACTTCTAAAGCTCAGCAATAAAAGCAACTATTGCTTTTACTAGATCCTAGACAGCTTGTGTATATTTTTATCTTGCACGTATTCTAACTTTTATCTCTTTTTATCTTCACAACAAAATTGGAGGTAGGTTTTTTTATAGAACAGCCCTGAAAACTGAGGATCATACCTTCCCCAGGTTGTAATTCCTGCTGAATCCAGGATCTGAGTGCAGATCTGTTGGCTCCCAAGGCCGTTTTCTATCCACTATACTACTGCGTCTTCCAAAGTTAAGAGTAATGATTGTGTAAGTCCCAGTGCTCATTCTCTAGCATGGAGAATTTATTGCTTTGGGATGATAGAGTTTATGGCAGTTGATATGTTGATTCGCTAGTAATAGTTAGTGAAGGTTTAATTGCAGATTAAAAACAATGGAATGTTTGTATCTCTTAGTTGTATATTCATAAAATTCCCAATTCTCTTATAGCTATACTAATATAGATATGCAATTATCTTATGGCTACAAATAAAAATATCAATGAATTTCATGTTTTATAACATTACATTTTAGGATATCTGAACATTGAATTCCTTTTTGCTGTTTGACAATGACCTTAAACTTGACTGATATCTGCCTTCAAGCATTACATAGGTCTGTTAAAACTGGCATTTAAAGAACAGATTTATTGTTTGCTGATGAGATATTTCTTTTTACGTGAGTGCAGTACCTAGTTGTTCATTTTTGACTTTTTGTCTAAGGTCAGACGTAGGATCAATTTAACATTTTATAAGCCCCTGTCTAAAACTCTGTCCTACCATAACCATGATGATCTACAAGGCTGCTTCCATCTCTCATTTCAATATGTGAAAGTTCTATTAGACTTTTAGGTGACAAATTGCTTGCAGCATGAAGCTGCAAAAAACAAATTAGAGAACTCCATAGCAGTGCTGTTAGGGCATTCTCACTACCTATCAAATGGCAGAGTTTAAAATCAATTGGATTATATAAAATGCATTTTTCAGCTCCAGCTCATGTTTCTCCTTTCTGTGAAAAATAAGGAAATTGAATGCAACATGGATACGAAACAAGACTAGAAATAAAAAAATTTTTAAAGTATTGAAGACTTCATCTTTAAGATCTAACATGTCAGAAATTTCTTAGTGCCATAGATTCTGCAGCTGTTAAAAACATGAAAAATGCCATCCTTTTAGAAATGGGATGAAAATTTGGGGAAAAACTGTGAGTCATATTTTTTCAGTACACAAACTAGGTGCTGTTATAAGTAATGTACTTTTCACAACAGTATTAACTCTCTGTGAGTAAAAGGTTTTCCCTTTTCTATTTCTTTCACTGACTTACTTCCTAAAGATTAAGTACCTGACCTTTTACTATTTTTGTTCTCCCTTCCCACCCACCCCACCCCATTGTTGCCTTTATGCACTTTCACAACATAAGCTCTAACATCTTCATGGATTATTCATACAACTGCAACTCTAACTTCCCTCCTTATTATTAGTCTCATTTCTCTAATAACCTGCTGTTCATGATATCTTGGATCCCCCACGTTACCTTAAGTTCAACATATCTAATACCAATATCGTTATGTTGTATAAAATTAGTACTTCCTCCAGGAGATCCAATGCTAGTCTGTTGTACGATGATGCTTTCATTCTCCCAGTAATAGTTGGGAATCATAGTCAATCATTTGGCTCCTTCATTTTATTCCCTCCCTACATTAGTTATTTACTAAGCTTTGTTGGCATTTTTTAAAGTCCTTCTTTCTTTCTTTTCTGTACCATTCTCTTTTTCTAGACTTTCAATATCTTTTACATAGATTATTGCTAACATTTTTCCTTTACACCTCAGTTTTACCTGCTGAACTCACCCTCCATATTAATCATGTATTTATCTTGCTGCAAAAAATAGTATATTGTTGCCGTTGCTCACTTGATTCAATGTCATTAATGTTTCTCCACTTCCTAGATGATGAGGCTTATACTCATTTCCTGGCCTACAGATCTCTTACAAACATGATTCCTGGTTTTCTTTCCAACCTTATCTCTCACTACTTCCCTACATGATTCCTTTAGTTGATTCATTATTTCCTGGACATGCCATAGAGCACTAACTTCAATTGTGCTATTTCCACTTCCTTAAATTATTTTTCCTTATTATTCATAAGACCCCCAGCTCCTGCAACCCTGCATAATGACCTCTCTCAAACCCCTCTGTGTTACTTATTCCCAATTTCTAAATCAGTTACTATCTGTCACATGTCTTCAGCACATAGATGATCAATAACAATATACCTGATCTTCTGCCTCTCCCTGTGTATTGTAATGTGCTGGAGGGAAGACCTCTTTTTTTAATATTACCTAACATAATATTCTGTGCTCTACATACAATAGTCTTAATAAATATTTCCTTGATCTTGTGGAAGATTATTATAGGGAAGATATTGATGATGTAAGTACATGGCTGTCACTACAAACAATTTCATGGTAAATATAGTTGAGCCCCTCCGATGTTCATGCTCATCACTCCCTCATATTTGATTTGAATCTGAGTTGAACTTTGCATAATTTAAGATTTAGATAATCAGAAGAAAGAAGGGAGAATATTCTTAGGAAATAAACCAGCACATGCAAGGTATGAGGGAATGGAGAGTGGTTGGTGACTGGAAAATGATCATGATGTGAGTAGAGAATATTGTTCACTTAGGAGTCTGGCCAGATTGAAATTGAGTAAATAATACAATAAATGTAATGGTCCAAGACTGGAAATGACTCAAATGTCCATCAAGTAGAAAAAATAACTATATATTCATATAATGGAACACTACGCAGCCACGTAGAAGAATAAACACAACAACATAAATAAATCTCACAGACAAAATGAGTACATATGTGTGACTTTGTTTATGTTAAATTCCAAAATAGGAAAAATTAATCGATTGCTGGAAGATAAAAGTATCATTACTTTCAGGGCATAATGACTGGGAGGAAGCATGAAAAACATCTTCTGATATTCTGGCAATGTTTTATATTTTGATCTACATGGTGCCTATATAATGTATACAAAGCAAAAACATTAAGCTCTACACTAAAGACTTTTTCTCTTTACTGTAAGTTATAATTCATTAAAAAAGCAAAAAAAAAAGAGAATGTAATTATAAAGTAAGTTATATACCAGTAAAATATCAGTGCTGTTTCTTGCTAATTTAACCAGAATCCAAACATTATCAGCAAAAAAAGATAACTACAAGTATAGCTCTTTTGTAGATTCCATGCACTCAGATGAACTTAAGGATGAATACTCCCACTGTAAGGCTGGAGTGCAAGGTGAACTTGGTCTTCCCTGAATTTTTCTACCAGGAGCATTTAAAACAATGAGATCCAGACACAAGCTCCTCAGGAAATGTAATTTTACTATAGTTATGGTAAAGTAGGATCACTAATGTTCCAGTGAATTAAATCTTTGATGATATAGATTTTTTATATCTTCATCAATAAATGGTATTCATTATTTTCTGCCAAATACTGTGCAATACATTATCTCATTTACCTCTCAGACATACTCTATAAGTTTGGTATTACTATCTGTATTTTAAAGATGAGGTAACTGAAGTTGAGAAGTCAAGTAATTTTCCGATTAATACAAATAGTAAGTCACAGGGCAAATATTCAAAACAGGTTTGTCTGAGGGCAAAGCTTGTGTCCCATTATTATTACAGGTTGCTGTGTCAAGACACCCGGAAATTAAAAGTAAATGTAGATGGAAGTACTTTGAGAATAACTGTTGGAATAATAGTGCTTTACATTTCTTTGCTACCTCTGCCCTTTTCCACATAATGAAACAAAGAATAAAGTATAGAATGAAACTTCACCTATATTTATTTGAGGAAAGGACATGTGCAGTTAATGTGTAACAGTTAAAAAACATAAATTTAATCACAGGCCTTTAATGAAAGAAATTTTAAAGAGTGAATTTCATAAAATTGTCCTGTGAAGGAAATTTTAAAAGGAGAACTTTAGAAAGAAGAAACAGCTCCCCAAAGGAAGGTCTGAGAGACAAGGGGAAAAAAGATGAGCAAAGAAACTGTTGAAAATGTGAGCAAATATTTAAAAAGTATTTATCAGAGAAAATAATAAAAATTATGTTGAATTTGAGGTGAAAATAAAAGATAAACTAAAGATTCTGGACAGCAATCACATATAAGATGAGGATAGCTAGATTTAAAACATTCTATGATCATAACATTGTTTGAGAGGTGAGTAAAATATTTAATATAATTAGATATAAAAAGTATTATAATTTAAGAGGATAAACTAAAAAAGTAGAGTAAGAGTACATAACTTCCAAAGTAAAGGCAAAAAATAAACACAAAAATAAAAGAGGAAAATGTTTTAGGAAAAATAGGATAAATACAAAGCACAAAATGACAAGAGAGAAATGAACCCCAATACATCAATAATCATAATAAATATAAATGGACTAAAATTTTCAATCAGAAGAGCTGGTTTATCACTATGGCAAAGACTGTTAGAGGCTCACCAAAATCTGTCTCCTTTTCTTCTTGGGTACAAAAAGACTCCATACCACATATGTCTTCAGGTATGTGTTATTGATTATATTCTAGCCAACAAAATGTGAGCTTAAGCCCCACTTCTAGGCCTTTCCCACAGAAATCTCCCACACAGGGATTTCACCCTCTTTCATCTTCCACTATCCGACCTGGAGACTAAAAGGCCCTACAGAATGGCCATGTGAAGAGAGTCAGGACTATCATATGAGGAATAGGTAAACTTCTAGTGTATCCGTTACACATTTTTTTAAGGCAATCTAGCCTACAGTAATTGACAAAGTCAAATTGGATTAAACACAAATTTCAATTATATATCTCTTAAAAGAGCCACACCTAAAATATAAGGATATAGGTATGTTTGAAGAGAAAGTATAGAATAAGATATGCCAGGCAAACACTGAAAAAAGGAAAGCTGATGGAGCTCTATTAATATTAGAAAGAATAACAAAAAGCATTACTAGAGATAATAGCTATTGCTACAAAAAGATAAAGGTTTCACATCGCCAAAAAGATAAAAATATTTAAACTTTTATGTGGCCAATGAACTGGAATAAATAAAATAAAAACGCATCAGAACTACAAGGACAAATTAATAAATCCATTATTGTATAAATATATACCATAAAACTACTTACTATATAGTATAAAACATTATAGTAGAAGATTTAAAACATTTCTCAATAATTGACAAAAATTGGCAAGTTTATAGAAGACTATAACAGCACAATTGTTAATATACCTAAAACCCAAGACTTGAAAAATAACAACTATATTGCAAACACACACAAAACGTTTATAAAAAAATGGGATTTTACCATTGGAAAACTATTAGAAATAATTAATAACTAGAGCAAAGTTGCAGGGTAAAAAATCAATCTACAAAAATCTGTTGCATTTCTGTATGCTAATAACAAACTAACAGAAAGAGAGCTCAAAAAGATAATACGATTTATAATAACATCAAAAAGATTAAAATATCTAGGAATAAATCTTACCAAGGAGATGAAAGACCTATACAATGAAAACTACAAGACATTATTGAAAGAAACTGATGATGACATAAAGAAATGGAAAGACATCCCATGCAAATGGATTGGAAGAATAAACATAGTTAAAATGTCTATATTACCTAAAGCAATCTACCGATTCAATGCAATCCCAATCAGAATCCCAATGACATTCTTTATGGAAATAGGAAAAAGAGTACTAAAATTCATATGGGGCAACAAAAGACCCTGAATAGCTAAAGCAATCCTGAGAAAAAAGAACAAAGCAGGAGGCATCACAATCCCTGACTTCAAAACATACTAGAAAGCAATAGTAATCAAAACAGCATGGTACTGGTACAAAAACAGACACACAGATCAATGGAACAGAATTGAAAGCCTAGATATAAAACCACACATACACTGACAGCTAATTTTTGACAAAGGATCTAAGAACATACAATGGAGAAAGGAAAGTCTCTTTAATAAATGGTGTTGGGAAAACTGGACAGTCACATGCAAAAGAATGAAAGTGGACCATCTGCTATTGCCATTCACAAAAATTAACTCAAAATGGATCAAAGACCTGAAGGTGAGACCTGAAACTATAAAACTCATAGAAGAAAATATAGGCAGCACGCTTTTGACATTGGTCATAAAGGAATCTTTTTGGATGACATGCCTACGCAGACTAGGGAAACTAAAGAAAAAATAAACAAGTGGGACTTTATCAGATTAAAGATCTTCTACAAGACAAACAAAACCAGAATCAAGATGAACAGACGACCCACCAGCTCAGAGAGAATATTTGCAAAACATATATCTGACAAGGGGTTGATCTCCATAGTATATAAAGAACTCACACACCTGAACAACAAAAAAACAAACAACCCGATCAAAAAATGGGCAGAGGAAATGAACAGACACTTCTCCAAAGAAGATATACAGATGGCCAAAAGGCACATGAAAAGATGTTCAACATCACTAATCATCAGAGAAATGCAAATAAAAACAGCACTAAGATATCACCTCATGCCTGTTAGAATGGCTATAATCACCAAGACAAAAAACAACAAATGTTGGAGAGGATGTGGAGAAACAGGAACCCTCATACACAGCTGGTGGGAATGCAAACTGGTGCAGCTTCTATGGAAAACAGTATAGAGATTCCTCAAAGAATTAAAAATAGAGATGCCCTATGATCCAGCCATCCCACTGCTGGGAATCTATCCAATAAACCTGAAATCAACAATCCAAAGAGGCTTATTCACCTCTATGTTCATTGCAACATTATTCACTATAGCCAAGAAGTGGAAGCAACCTAAGTGTCCCTCGACTGACGATTGGATCAAGAAAATGTGGTATATATATATACAATGGAATAGTACTCAGCCATAAAAAAAGACAAAATTGTCCCATTTGCAACAACATGGATGGGACTGGAGGGTATTATGTTAAGTGAAGTAAGCCAGAAAGAGAAAGACACACACTGTATGATCTCACTCATATGTGGAATATAAACCAACACATGGACAGAGAAAACTGTCCAGGTTACCAGGGGCAATGGGGATGGGGGTTGGGCACAAGGGGTGAAGGGAGACATATATACGGTGATGGACAAACAAAAGTGTACAACTCAAAATTTCACAATGTTAAAAACTATTAAAACATCAATAAAATTTTAAAAAATGGGATTTTAATATGCTTTTAGTATCCTTTTAATATGCTAATAGATTTTATTTTATAGTATTTTATTGAGGATATTTTGCACCTATACTCATAAGAGATGTTGGTTTGCAGTTTTCTTTTCTTCTGGTGTCTTTGGTTTACGTATCAGGGTAATGCTGGCCTCATAGAGTGAGTTAGGAAGTGTTACCTCCTCTTCTAGCTTTTGGAAGAGTTTGAGAAGTATTGATGTTAATTCTTTAAATGATTGGTAAAATTCACCAGTGAATTGATGTTGTCCTGTTCTTTTCTTTGTTGAGATGTTTCTCATTATTGATTCAATCTCTTTTCTTATTATAAGTCTGTTTAGATTTTCTATTTCTTCTTGAGTCTGTTATTATAGTTTGTATGTTTTTAGTATTTTGTCCGTTTCATCTAGGCTATCTAATTTGTTGGCATACAATTGTTCACAGTATTCTCCTGTAATCCTTTCATATTTTTTTAAGGTCAGTTTTCTCCACTTTTATTCTTGATTTTAATAATTACAGTCTTCTATCTTTTTTTCCTGGTGACTCTTGCTAAAGTTTTGTCAACTTTGTTGAACTCTTCAAAGAACAATTTTTGATTTTGTTGATTCTCTCTATTGTTTTTCTATTCTCCATTTTCTTTAGTTCACTATAATCTTTATTATTTCCTTCCTTCTGCCGGCCTTTAGTTTAGCTTATTTTTCTTTTGCTAGCTCCCTAAGGTGAAAAATTATATTATTAGAGATCTTTCATTGTTTTTATTGTAAATTTTTACAGCTATAAATCGTGTCCCCCCCCCCCGCCCCCGGGGCACTGGTTTTGTTGCATCCTGTAGGGTTTGGTGTGTCCTGTTTTCATTTTCATTCATCTCAAAATATTTTCTATTTTCCTTTGTGATTTCTTTTCTTTGACTCATTAGTTGTTTAAGACCATAATGTTTAATTTTCACATATATATGCATTTGCCAATTTTCCTTCTGTTATTTATTTCTAGTTTCATTCCACTGTGGTTGAAGAGGATACTTTGGGTGCTTTTAATATTTTTAAATTAACTGAGACTTGTTTTGTGGCCTAACATACAGTCTGTCCTAGAGACTATGTGCACTCGCAGAATCTATTTGCATCTGAGAAAAATAAGCATTCTGCTGTTTTGGGGTGGTGTTTTCTATATATGTCTATGAAGTCTGATTGGTTTATATAGTCATTCAAGTCATCTATTTCTTTATTGTCTTCTGTCTAGTTGTTCTATTCATTATTGCAAGTGGAGTATTGAAGTCTCCAATGATTATTGTAGTACTATCTATTACTCCCTTCAATTCTGTCAATTTTTCTTCATATATTTTGGGGCTGTGTTATGCTATGTTATATTAGGTATGTATATTTTTATCATTGTAATAGTGTATTGATAGTTTGCACCTTTTATCAATATGCAATGTTGTTCTTTGTCTCTTATAACAATATTTTACTTAAAGTCTATTTTGTATGATATCAGTATAGCCACTCCAGCTCTCACTATTGCATGAAATATCTTTTAAAACTATTTGTGTCTTTGGATCTAAGGTGAATCTCTTATAGACGGTAAATGGTTGAATCATGCTATTGTATCCATTCTACCAATCACAGCCTTTTAATTGGCAAGTTATTCCATTTATATTTAATGTGTTTACTGATAAGGAAGGACTTATTTCTGTCATTTCCTATTTATTTTCTATATGTCTTAATATCTTTTTATTCCTTAATTCCTCTATTATTGCCATCTTTTGTGTTTATTGATTTTTGTACTGTATTACTTTGATTTCTTTGTTATTTTCTTTTCTGTATATTTGTTAGTTATTTTCTTAGTGGTTATCCTGGGTATTACAATTAGCCTCTTAAATTTAGAACAATCTATTTTGAATTAATAACACTTTAGTTGCAATAGTATACAAAACTCTTATCCTATACAGTTCCATCTCTCCTCCTTCATGTGGTCACACATTACAGCTTTATATATTGTGTACCCATTAATATAGATTTATAATTATTGTCTTATGCATTTGTTTTTTGAATCACATAGGACAAAGGAGGGGAGTTAGGAATAAAAACACAACACTGGCTTTTGTATATACCTATGCAGTTACCTTTGTCAGTATTCTTTATTTCTTCATATGGTTTAGCATTACTAGCTAGTATCCTTTCATTTCTGCCTGAAGGACTTCCTTTAGCATTTCTTGCAGGGAAAGTATACCAACAAAAATCTCCCTTAGCTTTTGTTTATCTGGAATATCTTACATCTCTTTCACTTTTGAAAGATGGTTTTGCAAGATATAGAATTTATTATTAATAAGTTCTTTTTCTTCCTTTCAGCACTTTAAATATGTCATCTCATTGCCTTTCGGCCTCTGTAGTTTGTGATGAGAAACCAGCTGCTAATCTTATTAAATATCCCTTCTATATGACAAGTCACTTCTCTCTTGCTGCTTTCAAGATTCTCTCTTTGGCTTTGGATAGTTTAATTATAACATGTCTTGGTGTTGAGCTATTTGTGTTTATCCTTCTTGGAGCTTGTTGATCTTGTTGGAAGTATAGATTCTTTTCTTTTTCTTCTTTTTGATCAGAATTGGGAAGTGTGCGGCCATTACTTCTTCAAATATTCTGTGTGGCCCTTTCTCTCACTCCTCTTATCTGGAACATCCTTTATGTCTATATACTTATGTACCCATTATGTCTAGGTTCACCACCAAGACATGTTTGATGGTGTTCCTTTGGTCTCTTAGACTCTTCATTTTTCTTCATTATTTTCCTGCTCCTCAGACTGGTCAATTTCATTTTACCTACCTTTCAGTTCACTGATTCTTTCTTCTGCCTGCTCAATCTTCTACAAAACTCCTTATTAAAATTTTCAGTTCTTATACTTTTCAGGTCCAGATTTTCTGTTTTGTTTCTTTTATTATTTCTATCTCTTTATTGATATTCTCTATTTGTTGAAATATCACTCCTCTAGTTTCCTTTATTTCTTTGTCCATGGTTTCTTTTAACTCTTTGAACATATTTAAGACAGTTGATTTAAAGTCTTTGTCTAGTAAATCCAATATCTATGCTTTCTTGGGGACAGTTTCTGTTCATTTCTCTTGTGAGTGGGCTGTACTTTTTTGTTTCTTTGCATGCTTCATATTTTTTTGTTGAAAACTGGAAAATTTGAATATTATAATATGGTAACTCTTGAAATCAGATGCTGCCCCCACCTCTGCAGGGTGTTTATTTTTTAAAAATTTTATTTTTATTTATTTTTTTCCCCAAAGCCCCAGTAGATAGTTGTATGTCATAGATGCACATCCTTCTAGTTGCTGTACGTGGGACGCAACCTCAGCATGGCCGGAGAAGCGGTGTGTCGGTGTGTGCCCGGGATCCGAACCCGGGCTGCCAGCAGCAGAGCGTGCACACTTAACCACCAAGTCACAGGGCCGGCCCTGCAGGGTGTTTTTTTGTTGCTTTCTATAGGTTATAGTTGTTTGTTTGCTTAGTGATTTTTCTAAATTGTTCTTATAAAGTCTGTATTCTTAGTTGTATGTGGTCTCTAAAATATTTATTCCTTTGGCTTGTGGTTAGCTAGTGTTTTGACAGAGACTTCTGTAAATGCCTGGAGAGAGAGAGAGAGAAAGAAAGAGAAAGGAAGGAGGGAAGGAAGAAGGAAGGAAGGAAGGAAAGGAAGAAGGGAGGGAGGGAGGGAGAGAAAGAGAGAGAGGAAGGAAGGAAGGAAGGAAGGAAGGAAGGAAAGGAAGGAAGGAAGGAAGGAAGGAAGGAAGGAAAGGAAGAAATAGAAAGAAAGGAAGAAAGAAAGAAAGAGAAAAAAAAGAGAAAGAAAGAAAGGAAAAAAACCAGCCTGTCTCCATCTTTGCAGATTGGCTCTATGTTGGGGGCACTCTTTCAAAGCTTAGCCGGGTCGTTTATAACTCTGCCACAGCCTTCACTTTCAGCTTGTACTGAGCCTGGAGCTCAGCCAGAAGCGAAAGCATAGGGTCTTCTCCCATGTTTTCTGTGCTGTCACCCTGTCCTGGGCATGTATGAGGCTTTGTAAATTTCTGGTCTATGCGAGTACTTTTCAATGACCTAGTTTCCCAAAGAAACTCTCTCCCCAGCTTTTTCTTGCAGGCTTTAGGCATGTCTGTTGTTGCTTCAACTGTGATCTTTTGCCCCAGGCAATAGCAGCTTGTTCATTTGCCTCACAGCGTTTACAACGAACACCCTCTGCGTAGCTGCTTTTCTGCCCTGAGAGGGTTCCAAGTAAAATAAAACAAAAGCGAGGACCTTACTTCAGGTTTTTAGATAGCCTCCCCCCACCCCAGGTCAAAACAGATAAACATAATTCTTTGAAAATAAGGTCTGTCTGATCCCTTCGGAACCGGGAATCATGATCCCACACTAGGAATGCAGGCTGCCATACTCGAGACCAGTTCCAAGCTGGGGAGAGGAGTGGGACAGGGCAAGTGAAAGTGCTGCAAAGCTTTCCTCCTGCTTTGATTTGGCATTTGCTTGTTTGTTATAAACCTTTGACTACTTTCCAGCATCTGGCAAAGTTGATTCTGATAGTTTTTGTTCAATTTTTTGGTGTTTCTGTAGGGGGACAAGCCCTTGGAGTTACCTACTCTGCTGTTTTCACCAACGTCCCCGAAGCATCACTTTGAAGGCAATATTTTCATGGAAACATTTAAGTTGCTCTACAATGATAGAGTTTTTCGTATAACCAGAATTGAGTATCATAATATTCTCCAGTGATATGTATTTAAATACAAAAACCTTTTTTGTGTGTCTGTATCGTTATAGAAATATTTGCAAATTATTCAAATAGAAGAGTGAAATAGAAGATAATTAGCTGCTGTACTACCAAAAGTGAGGCAGTCTAGTATATCAGATATAACACATAAAACCAAAAACCTTGGTTTCTAGTTGTAGCTCGTAGCTTAATTAGCTATGTGGTTCTAATCTGGCCTCTCTCTCAGATTCTTCACCTATAAAATAAAGTTATTGGATTAGCTGATCTCAGAAGTCCTTATCAGTCCTAAATTTCCATTGTCAGAAGAGAGAATGTAATTCATAGTTTTTAGCTGAATATGCTTTACAATATATGATTCATTTAAGTGAAGACTGAGCAAACTTACATATAAATACAATGCAGCAATTTGGGGAGAGAAGTTCACTATGTGTCTTCCTAAACCCACTTCAGAAACAGGAGTTGAATGCCTAATGTTGCCTTCAATCCATTCAACATGTTTTCTAATAGTTTGCAGTGAATATTTAATTTGCAAAGTGTCAATAGTAACTAAAACAGGGCAAATTTTGCATTTGCAAATATAGAAAAATATATAAATAGCAAATTTTGAAAGATTTAAAGAGGTAAGTTATTTTTTATAGAGAGAACATTGAAACGTGTAAAGTGGCTTAATTAAAATTTATTGATATACAGTTGAAAAATAAGCAAATGCCTAATCACTTTCAAATTTTTTATTTAAATTTGAAAATTTTATTTGGTTTCCCAAAGACCAAAATGATTCTTCTTAGATATCTACAGATCTGTAAAACCCCTATGTTTTTTTTGATAGTTATAATTTATCAAATAAATATGTGTACACCTAGAAACAGAGATCTGATTCCACAATGTTCGACAAAGACACAAGAGCTGCAAGCTTAACAGCAATCTGCCAAGTAAAGTAATATTTTAATTATAGAATTTAGTGAGGAAAATGTGTATTTTTCAGAACATTTTCTGAAAATACTTGGCTCTTATGTAGGTAAGTTTACTCCTAAAGAGACTTTCTTCGGGGAAATAAATAATTAAGAACTTGCATTTCACATCAGTTTTGCTCACAATTGATATTAAACATAAAATAGCATGAAAAAGTCTCCATCTGTTACTATTCCACTATAAAATGTATACTTAATTGGCCACTGCCAAATTTAGCCAAATGTAAGGCTTCTTTAAGGCAGTAAATGTTTACAGTTTAAATAATATGGTTATGCGCAAAAGGTAATGATAGAGCTAGCTAAAATAAGAACAACCAATTTTTTAGAGTTCTTACTATTGACAAGCTTTGTAGTAAGTTCTATAGATATATTTTTATTTAAACTTCACAAAACCTATGCAAAGTGTGTGGTATCATCAGCATTTTACAAATGAAGAAACTGAAAGTGAGCATAAGTGAGGCCATCTTGTTACACTAAATGGCCCCAGCCCCTCCTCCGTGTGACTACTCACTGTGCTGCATGTACTCCAAAAAATTCACGGGTTCTCTTGATTTATGGCCTCTGCTTACATATCTACTCCCCAATAGCTTGATAAATTAAAAACTTGGTGCTGTGAGTTTCTCTCCAGGAATAGGCTGACCACAGGTGGGAAACACCTACAAGGTATCCATCACAGCTGACAGAAGAATGGAACCATGTGATGCCTAGAGCCCTTCACTCCTGGACACCAACATCCCTGGACTCCCTCCTTACTGCCCATTTTCCCTATATAACTGCCTCAAGATTCTGTAATCTTTGAAGATGTGTCTTTGAGACATTATTCACCTGTCTTCCGATTTGCCGGCTAATCTAATTAAACTTCGTTTCTTGATCTCTAACTCGTTGTGATTAATTGGCTCAGATCTCAGGAAGCAGAGCGAGCCCATTGCTCAGTATCAAAACTAAGGTTCAACGAGGCCAATTGCACTGCATGAGCATTAGCACACAGTGTGATAGGAATCAGAACGACACAATGCAAAGAGGATCAGTTTGTAACCCAGACCACACCGGCTGCTCGACTTTTACAAGGTGACTTTTTTTATTTGAGCCTCAGTTCAGTTCCCCAACTCTAAGATGAGAGCAGCAGCATTTACACTGTAGAATTGCTCTAAAAATTAACTAAAATCCATGAACTTTCTGACATATAAGAGGTACTTAGTAAATGATGGTAATTACTGTCAGAACAGCAGAGAGAGCGTTCAGTCCCAGGTCTGTTTGCCCCAAAAGCTCTTTTTGGTATACCATTTTGCTTTGTCACTTATAAACAAAATAAAACAAACAAACAAAACCCCTAGTTTTGCTGCACCACCAGGAGGTCACACAGGTGGTAGAGTCATCACCTGGCCCGCCGTTGGCAAATGTGTGCTCTTCTTAGTGGGGTCCGAAGGACTGCCATACCCGTGTGTGCTTAGAAACTCAACTTCCCCAAGACGCCAGTCCTTGTTCCATAAAAAGAGGCTGTAATAGGATTGCCTTAGCCACCTAACAAGGATACTGTAGGTGTGAAATAAATTTAAGAAATATTAAAATATAAAGTATATTATAAAATTATAGTACATAGTATATAAAATAAGAAATTATTATATTATAAAATTATATTATAATTATATTATGTTTTCAATTTATGAAAATTTTGCATTTTCACTTAAAATTTGACTGACTACATATGAAGTAACCAAATACAAGAAGCAAAACAGAAAGCCTTTATTTCACTAAATGACCATTTTTAAGTGTGCTTAGCTAGCAATAATAGCCACATTTATTGAGGTCTTACATGTGTAGGCACTGTTCTAAGTGTTTTATATGAATTTGTTTGTTTAATCCTATGCATATATCCTTCTAAAAACCTGAGTGTTCAGTTTCTCTTATAAAATATTAATGAAAGTTGATAAGAGTTGTGTACTGTAGCACGCATTGCCTTGCCGCATTTAGGTAGGTAATTTAAGACACCAGAGTTGGGCCTGATTTATTTGTTGTATTGAGGTTACTTTATAATTTGACTTCAAAGGGGCACCTTTCTTTCAATGAGCCAAGATCCTTTTCACTTTCATTTTAGAGTCTGTCAAGATAGATGCTGATAGGTCACAGAGAGGTTTTCCAAACATATGAAGCATCCATTTGATAGCTCAGCCAAGGTTCCTATTGTCAGTTTATTTTAATGAGAACCTTCTGGCTGAGTGACAATGAATGCCCAACCACAACTATACTTGCCTTCAGGATAGCAACCACAGGCTTAAAATTTTGAGTCACTTAAAAAATATTAGGTTCTCCAATTGGACCAATACTTGTATAATCAGAGTCAGGATATTAACATTGGCTATCAAACACGATTTTTATAGGCTATAAGGCAGTTTGAAAAAAAAATTTCTAAATGTAATTCCACTATAATACAGGATAGACCTACTTATTCATATTTATACAAATTCTTCAGGGTCATGTGAATTATTTTGCCAACTCTCAGAATATGACCTCTTTTAACTCAGCTGCCTGGAAAATCAAGGCCAGGATTTAATCTGCTATAGTCCAAGGACAGGATATGACTTAGTAAATTTTTTTTTTTTTTTTTTTTTTGGTGAGGAAGATTGGCACTGAGCTGATATCCGTGCCCATCTTCCTCTATTTTGTATGCGGGACGCCGCCACAGCATGGCTTGATGAGCGGTGTATAGGTCCATGCCCGGGCCTGCAAACCCCAGGCCGCCAAAGTGGAGTGTGTGAACTTAACCACTACACCACCAGGCCAGCCCTGATGACTTAGTAAATTTTTAATGGGGGAAAAACATGGGCAATCTTTTCTCCTTATGCCAAGTAAGGCTATACTGTCTTCATTCTGGCCTTATTCTCTCTTATTCCTGTTTGTTCCTTCATTTACTAATTGCTTCATTCCTGTTTTGGATTTCTATCATGAGGAAGATACATACAAAGATCTAAATGCAGAGAGATTCAAATAAGAAACAGTTCAACGCCCTGCCTTTTAAAGATCTGGTGAGGCATGGAAACTACTCACTGCGCCCTCTCTATGATACGATTGTGCAATTCTTCAACATGTTCAGAATTCTAAACACCTAGGAACCATGCTATATTAATATTAAATTGCTTTGCCTAATTAATAGACTACAACACTACTTCTCTTACGGTTCTTAATATTTTCTCAACTCTTTAATACTTACTTATTTACATATGTTAGTTTATCTATTAGACTGCAACCACAAGCTGATCCATTTTTGTATCTTGTAAAACTATTACCCTGAGGTGCATTGGAGATACTAAAAAACGATTTACTCAATAAAAGGACAAAAAAAGAAAATGACTGAATTTCAGGTTAAATTTGTTGCTAATAATAGAATATTTCTTATTCCTACCATTTACTTCTTCAAAGATCATCTATTTTTTTAAGGATATAAATTGAAATTTTAATTTAACAAATTTTCCTAACATCAGTCTCTAAGTATTAAATATTTTTACAGCTTGAGTTTACAATGCAATTGTTATTAGCAACTAATTGATCAAAACACACATATATTGCACATTTGGAAAAAAATAATTATGCTTAAGAGTAAAAACTTATTGGCACTGCAACTACTTATGAGATGGAGGGGAGTTCTGGTAACTAGATTACAGGAGATTACCTTTAACATTTTGAGTTGTTCCTTTGGTATTTTCACACCCTGGGGCAATACGCAATCCAACTCAGAATGTGTAACAGGTATATATTTCTTTTGTTTTGTTTTTCTGTCTTTTTTCAAAGTCTACTCATTCTATTTAAGCCTGATGAGTTTTTTAAATAATTTCATATAAAAAAAGCTGATAAAAATTTTGTGAGAACAATTTTTTAGATGCGACAAACATTGTGGTGAACAACAATACATAAATCTGGTTGACTATGGGAGTAAAAATTAGAGATCTTTTCATGTAGATTAAAAAGAAGATTTTTTTCCAAAGGCAATTCAGTTATGTTCTCATCCTTTCATAAAATTAGAATTAATTTTCATTCAATTAACAGGCAAAATATTACCATGGAAATAATGATCCTCTAAAACATTCATAGACCTACCTACTTGCTCTTTCTTTTTGGTTAAAGAAAACCTGGAATTATTTTGTAGCACATTTGTTATTTGCCAGTTTTCTTATAATGGAATACTGTAAAGGTAGTTACAAAATAAATAGTTGAGATATCTTTGGGGGGATGCTGTGATTTAGTCAATACTTTGTTTTTTCAAGATAGCCATGGAGAGGCAAGCCCAGTGTCCATAACGGCTCTATTCTTTAAACTTAATTTTCTGATATTAGAAGTTAGACATGATTTAATAACTATTGGAGGTAAAATTATTGTTCCTCAAATTCTTTTTCTTCATTCATATGTAGTAAAGCATTTATATTTTTCCAGCTATCTTGAGATATAATTGGCATATAACATTGTGTAAATTTAAGATGTACAACATGACAATTTGATACATTTATACATTGTGAAATGATTACCACAGTAGGGTTGGTTAACACTTCAATTTCTTCACATAATTACCTTTTCTTCTTTTTTGTGGGGAGAACATTTAAGATTGACTCTCTTAGCCACTTTCAGGTATATAATACAGTACTGTTAACTATAGTCATCATGCTATGTACTAGAACCCTAATTCTGATGAACTTATTCATCTTATAACAGCAAGTTTGTGTCCTTTGATCAACATCTCCCAATTTCCCCCACCTCCTAGCCCCTGGCAACCACCATTCTACTCTGTTTCTATGAGTTCATTTTTTTTAATATACTGCATATAAGTGGTATCATACGTAATTTGTCTTTCTCTATCTGACATCTCATTTAGCGTAACTCCCTCAAGGTCCATCCATGTTGATGCAAATGACAGGATTTCCTTCTTTCTCATGGCTGAATAATATTCCATTGTATATATACACCACATCTTCTTTATCCATTCATCTGTAGACAAATACTTAGGTTATTTCCACATCTTGGCTATTGTGAACAACGCTGCAATGAACTGAAGAATGCAGATATCTCTTCAAAGTCCTTATTTCATTTCCCTTGAATATATACTCAGAAGTGAGATTGCTGGATCATGTAGTAGTTCTATTTTGAATTTTTCAAGGAGCCTCCATACTGTTTTCCATAGTGGCTGTACAAATTTATATTTCCACCAACAGTGCACAAGGGTTTCCTTTTCTCCACATCCTCACCAACATTTGTTATCTCGTTTTTTGATTGTAGTCAATCTAACAGGGGTGAGTTTATATCTCATTGTGATTTTGATTTGCATTTACCTGATGATTAATGACGTTGAGCATCTGTTCATGTTACCTGTTGGCCATTGATATATTTTCTTTGGAAGTATGTCTATTCTGTTCCTCTGTCCATTTTTTAATCAGATTGTTTGTTTTTTTTGTATTGAGTTGTGTAAGTTCCTTATATATATTGGATATTAATGCCTTCTCAGATATACGATTTGCAAACATTTTTCTCCCATTCTGTAGGTTGCCTTTTCATTTGATTGATTGTTTCTTTTGCTATGCAGAAGCTCTTTGGTTTGAAGCCTTGAAGTCCGTGTTGCTATCTTCAAATCTGAAGTAGTAGTCGCCTCCTCCAGTCTTTACTGACTGACTTCTGGAGAGAAATACCTTCTGTCAGCTCTGCTAGGGATTCTGAGGCTTTCTCAGACCTTCTATGATTAAGCCTGGTCCATATTTCTTGCTCTCCCCTGTGGCAGTATTTTAAGCTTATATGCCTTCTCTCAATCCTGCAACACACCAGGCTATGTGCCCACCACCTCCCTTTTGCTTTCCCAATGGCAGAGCTAAAGTTTGTGGTCTCTCCCTGGCCCACAGGGTCAGCCGGCTTCTTCCGCATGCTCACTAGCCCTCTGCCAAAGCTGCCTCTAGCCACCATCAGGAGTGCGCACAGAGAGCTGGCCACTGTGTGTAGGGGGCGTGGGTATGAGTGAGGTGCACAGAGCTGTGGGGGTGACTGTGTGCCATTTGGGGGAATCCACAGGTGAGGTGTCGCCAGAGGCTCACTGGTGGGCTTCTCGATTGGGAGTCGGTGACGCAGTTAGTAGGATCCACGTCCTGTTACTACACTCTGAGAGTCCTATATGCTGCTCTCTCAGCCTCTTCCTGCCCCCTAGTTCCTGCACAACTCAGTCCTCTGGATGGGTGAGGGAAATGGGCCTCTTTGGCCGCGTCCTGCACAGCTGGGGAAGCCGGGTGCTCATTCTCACACTCTCACTTTCCCTGTGGGAAAAATCACAGGCAGAGAAGGTCTCTCTTGGCACTGAGCTGTGCCACCTTGGGGAAGGGTGATGCGGGTAAAATGAATCTTTTCCTTTCACCTTCTCCAGTGTGTCCAAACTCGGATTTTTTTGCTCCAATGGTGTGCTAAAACTTCGCTGGAAACCTGGACTTCCACAAATGCTCTCTCATCCATGGGTGATTGTCTGAGACAGTGTCTCCAAGGGCTCCCAGACGGTGGCCAAGAGGGGCAGGAGCTGGTTTGTGGCTACTGAGGGGTCCACAGCTGTGCCCCAGGTCTGTATGCCTATTACCCAACACATGGGTGGGTGTGACTTCTCCCGGCTCCCTTGATGTATGGTGCTGAATCCCACAGCTTCCAGAAAGGCACTTTTGTCTGTGGATGGATGCCAAACTGTTGTTGAGGCAGAGGTATGAGGGAGGGACATCTTATTAGGCCTTGTTGCTGATGTCACTGTATGAAATCTCATTCATTTTTCAAAGACACTCTTAGCTCATACAAACGAACAAAAGAATGATTTGTATGCAAGTGGAGACGTATGTCATAGAGAGTGTAGTGGGTGCTCAGGCAGAGTCTCATGAAGGGGTGATCCCCATGCTCTTGGGTCGCTGGCTTTACAAGTTCAGGAGTGAAAGAAGCCAATGAATGAGGCATTCTGCTGGGTGATTTGGTAACTTATTTCATTTAGTCTTTCAAGCAAATCTGTAAGGGCAGTGTTATCTCAGTTTGCACAGATTAAGAAACTGAGATTCCTGTAGCTTGCGCATTGCCCAAGGTCATGCCTTTAAGGGAGTGGAAGATTTGGGACACAAACTTGGGCTTATCTGACACTAAAGCTAATGCTTTTTTGGAAAGTGGTATATACGAGATTTGTCTGGGGTGGAATGGGCTCCAGGGGGTTGATGTCTTTTGCCTATCAAGAGGAAAAATAAAAGAAAAAAAAAAAGAAGGAAAATCAAGCAAGCAAGCACCATACTGAGTAGCTGTGGATCCCTCTTCAATTTGAGTTCTGTACCTAATAGTCACTCCGTTTATCTGTCCAGCGCAGTCTCTCTTCTGGTGCCCTTCCCTGGAGGACTAACACTAGGACTTCATATCAGACTCCTCAGGCTCTTCACAGCTGTCGTATATCTGGGTTTCTAATTCCGTGCTTGCATCAGCCATCTATTCTGACTGGAGTTTTAAACCACATCAAAACAAGATTCACTTTCTCCTTATTAATATTTAGAATCTGAGGGAATTTATTTAACCTTTCTCTCTACTTTTACTTGTAGAACTTCACAAATGCCATCAGAGAAGGTTCCATGGAGGCAACCAAGATCAGAATTACTTCTACAAAATGGGCAGAAACTTAATTTGCAGCAATTTCTTAGCCATTTCAAGGAGATTTTCTCATCTAAATGGTAAGAATAATTGGGTTGCAGAGAATTACAGTCCACAACATCTTGCCAACTCTTGACAAGCATTTTTTCCCATCTGGTACAGAACCTTAGCTTCTAAAGTACAGAAGTAGAGCTTTTGAAAAGCATTGTGATATCCAACATAGGTAGAACTAACAGGAAACTTAGTTGAAAGATTTTGTGCACTTTCATAGTGTACCTCAACCCCAAAAGAAAAAAAAAAAAAAACGGATATGGCCATCAAAATTATGCATGTGGGCACGCTCTAAACCTAGCAGTGTGAATAGAGAGGAAGACTAACAGTTGAAGTGGGCTGAAGAAACGACAAAGATGCATCTTGAAATTAATGGTCACCTAGTACGTGTTGTCTTTTCTGCTATGTCTAACCTCTTTGCTTAAAGCAGTGTGTGTTGCTGGTTTCTCACTTCTTTAAATAGCACTAGCAGTGAGTGATAATATAACAAACAACCCAGGGCACAGTGTGAACAGCCAACAAGAGAATCATTTAAACAAACGGATTTGTAAAACATGATTGTTTTAAGCTTGTCCGTGTCAGGACTGCAATTTGAATGAAACATAAGGTGACTTCTCTCCCTGAATCAATAAGCACAAATAACATTGCTCGCAACCATGTTTTACTTCACAGACAAAAATGGTTCTTAACAGCTTTCTGAAGGCTGTGCCTCAGCCGCCTGCTGTTAAAGTTGTTTGCTTTTTCTTGCAAAATTTGTTCTTTTGCAACATTAAAACAGTCAGACTTGCAGTCAGCTCACTTGGGGCTAGAGTCCAGGGATGTTTGAAAGGCACTTTTCTTAATGAGCGCCATAACTTCCTGCACCCTTCCTGCTGGCAGCCAGAGCGACAGGAAGAGTAGAGGGATTTGCCTGAAGCTGCTTTGCCTGAAATTCTTACTAGCATCAGCCGACTTGCAATCAGAAGCAATTTCTACCACTTTCGCAACGAGAGTCTTCCAGTGGTCCATGTGAGTTTATGACTTCTGAAAAGTTGGTTTTATTGGCAACTAATAGATTCCATAGTTATCCTGGGTAGTGAGAAATTAAAGAACTAGACGTCTACTCTGTCCTTGTCAATGGCTTCCATTTTTTAAAGTAAAATAGAGATCATTATACCTGTTTTTATTCATGTAGTTGTTTGGTGTCTTGAAAAGAAAGGTAGTGGGATTGGGCGCAAAAAGCCCACAGCTGTCTTCAGCTGGTACTGTTGAGCGATTCTTGAAGCACAATCTGGAGAAGAGAAGACAAACTAATTAAAAAGGTACTTCATCATCTTCTCCTTTTGCTTGGCCAAATTGGTAGAAATAAGTATTACTGGTTTTCATATCTTATTCTAATTCTCTTTTCTTCTCCAAATTCCAAAGTGAATACCTGAAAAAATGAAGTCACTGACCTGTGGTGTCACTGGGGAAATATAAAAAAACAAACAAAATCCAACAGAGGGACTGTTTCTTGGAGTTTCTTAACACATGTTTGAGATGGGGCCTTCTTTTTGTGCTTTCTTTTTGTGATCTGGAAAGCAATACGTGTTTTGTGCAGAGAGGAAGCAGGCACTTGAAATTTAGGCTGTAAAAATAAGTGGTATGACAAAACTGTCAGAGTATTACAGAAACCAAATAATACTTAGTTCATAAATATTTCATGGAGATTGATGAGTATATTTTTAATAACCTGTATTATTTTAGAAAGTTCAATAAAATCTTGAAAATTACATATATTAGTCATGTTTTCCACAAAAAAATAAATTGGTATCTTTTCCTAAAATAAATTCCACTATTTAAGTTAAAATTAAATTTTAGTTTTAGACGTGTGAAATAAAATATATACATTAAAAGTGTATTTGGGGAAAATAATGGCTTGGTACGGTAGGAAGTGTTCTAAGATGGATGCCCTATGGTTCCTGCCCTCTGGTTTTCATATCTTGAATAACCCCTTTCCCTTGAGTGTAACTGGGGCCTGTGAATTCCTTCTGGTCAACATGGAAAAGGTGAAAGGATTTTTAAGAAAAATAATGTTCCCAAATTAGTTGATTTTGAATTAATCAAAAGGAATATTTTCCTGGGAGGGCCTGACTTAATTGGGTGCAAGTCATTAAAAGAGGATTTGGCTGTACCTGAGATTAGAGACTCATCTTGCAGGCTTGATGAAGTAAGCAGCCACACTGGAGAAGAGCGTCTGTCAAGGAACTATGAGCAGCTTCTAGGACCTCAGTGTGGCATACAGGCAACAGCCAGCAAAAAGCTGGAGCCTCATACAGCCACAGGAAATGAATTCTTCCAATGGTCTGAAGGATCTTGGAAGTGGATTCTTTCCCAGTGAAGCCACTAGATGAGAATGCAGCCCAGTCAACATCTTGATCACTGCTTTGTGAGACAATAAGAAATCAGAGGACCCAGTTGAGCTGTGCCCAGAATCTTGACCCATGGAAACTATGAAATAATAAATATGTGTTGTTCTAAACCACTAAGATTGTGGTAACGTATTATTCAGCAACAGAAAAGGAATGTACTTTCACACAGGTGCCTAACTATCCTTATATCTTCCATCTCCACAATGTCTCCACCCCCTCCACACACACACATTCATACAATAGAACTCAATTTAAATGCCCACATGATATTTTTTAAAGGAGTTATTTTAATTAGTGCTAGAAACTTTGGAAGATACCAGCCACAAGACATAAAATTTAAGAATAAACACTACATGAGCTTTAAGAAGTCCTCTTGTATTCAGAAAAAAGAGGAAAAGACAATTTTTAGGTCTTCTTCCTTTGAAGGACATGCTTTGACACTGGAAATAAGGAAAGAAGATTTAAACATAGCTCTTAATTTGAATGACTAAGTGCTGAAGTGAAGGAAGAATAGGGAGGTAGGATGGGAAATTATTTTGTCACAACAGCAGTCAATGGCCACACAAAACTTGGGAATAATAGGGCTGCTCTGTGACATAGCTTATCCTTCATGCTGAGATATTTCCTAACATGGAGGACAATAAGACCTGGAAAAATATAAGACTCACCATGTAACTTAATTTCAGGCTGGACCAAAATGCAAACTTGACCCTTGGTATAGAACCTTCCAGAGAACAGTGAAGAAACTACTATGCAGAGGTGAATTGCCCCACTTGGGATGATCCATGGTCCCAACTCCTCCCAAATTCTTTCATGTCTGATAATTTACCCATGCTCCAGTTTAAGATTTCAAAGATAATTACAGTAGCATCTGGATGATTTTTGAAGGGATCCATGGAAAATCCATGCCCACTAATTTGGGATGAATACCACATCTTATTCACCTTTCAAGAGTGAATGACAGGTGGAGTCAGAAGGCTAGCTAGATAGCAACATTCTTACTGTGGTTTACACAACCTTACCTGGTCAGCCTCTCCATTACTCTTTGTTCCCATCTACTACTCTCCCCTTTGGCCCACCTGCACCAGATTCACCAGTCTCTTTCCTATCATTGGACCATGTGAGACACAGTCCCATCTTGGGGCTTTTTCCCGTGCAGTTCTTTCTGTCTGGAATGCTCTTCCTCACACTGTCTCTCAATGCCTTCAAATTTTTGCTCCAATTTTATTCTCTTGGCCATTCCCCAAGCCTAGCACTCCCCAGCTCTCTTACCTATTTTGCTCTTCTCCAAAGTTCTAACTACCATGTGACATATTACACACTTATTTTGTTTATTGTCTTTCTCCAGCCACAGAACATAAGCTCCTAGAGTACAGAGATGTTTGCTTCTTTGTTCACTGGTGGTTGCAGTGCCATAGAAGTCACTCAATAAATATTTGTCGAATGGAATAATGTCTTGAGATTAAAAAAAAAACAAAACTAGACAATATATCCACAATCAGAAAAAGATAAAACCATGTTATGGATGAAATGCTTGACATTATTCTTCGAGAATATAGATTATTAAGAACAAACATTACATTAATAGTAGAGACTCTGATAGATCAGGTGACTATCCCAACATAAAATGCGTATGCAGACCATTGGTATTCCTGAAGCAAAAACAAATGGAAAACAAGAAAATAATAAAATGTAATAGAAGAAAATATCCCTACATGAGGTCCTAACTACAGAAACTGCCACTGGTACATAAATCAAATGTTGAAAGCCAATTTATTCACAAAAGGAGAAACTTTGACCTCGTCTCAGACTGTTTCCCCACAATATAAAATCTCAGTAATGGTTCAAAGTATTTAGAATTTTAATGAAAAAAATTATTGCCACAGGGCCGGCCCCGTGGCTCCGCGGTTAGGTGTGCGCGCTCCGCTACTGGCGGCCCGGGTTCAGATCCCGGGCGTGCACCGACACACTGCTTCTCTGGCCATGCTGTGGCCGAGTCCCACATACAGCAACTAGGAGGATGTGCAGCTATGACCTACAACTGTCTACTGGGGCTTTGGGGGAACGATAAATAAACAAAATAAAAATTAAAAAAAAAAAAAATTATTGCCACAAATGACGTGCTAAGCTAATTTGTTGTTCATGTGACTTGGAGTCTACAGGAAAATTATCAGATAGGAAAGTCCTTGCTAATATGTACTAACTATTCCTTAATATGTTACACAAAAATGTATTACATTGATGATATTCTTTACATAAAGAATTCAAAGTGATGGGATGTTGCAATATAGAAGAATTGGGAGAAAAAACCAAAATCATTAAATATAGTTAATTTGGTTATCAAACATAATTCACGTTTTGTAAATATTTCCTTAAAGAAAATAACATAGAAAGTATAATTTAATAATAATAACAATAGTAATTGTGCAACAAATTGAAAAGTATATCAGTAAAACAAGAAGGCAATAAGGAATTAAACTAATGTTATCTTAAATAATATGTTATCTTAAAAATGGTGTATTTCATACAAGCATTTGAATCTGGAATTAAATATTGCATCTTATTTGTTGCAGTAATGTTTAATAAACAAAGATAATAACAGAAAGAATTAAAAATATGATGAAAAAGTTCCAAGTTATTAGATATAGTTAAGTGAAAGAAAACACAGTTTATATAGCATAATACATAAATCTAAGGAATCAACTGTGTCATTATCAATTCAAGAAGAAATTTTTGCATTACTAATCCACATAAAATTTCTATACAACTGTTCCCTAATAGGGAAATATTGGAAGTTTCAACTTATTCTTAAAATCAAATATAACCAGTATATCAGAAGTTTATAATAAAAAGAAAAAAAAAGGAAAACTGCAGAGCAGTCTAATGTAAGCAAAAATGAAAATTATCACAGTTTCCCGAGAATATTACTATTGGGACCTTGACGAAAAAAGTATGCCTATACCAATGCAAAGATAGTTTATTATAATAAATCTAAAACTGGAATTTATTATATCATTAGGTAAGGTAGAAAATAATTGTTTCTTTTTAGGAATATAAGAAATAATCTTGAACTAAAAGGGAAAAAACTATGAATCCAGGAAAATTCTCCATACTATCACAGTTAATTTTGAAGAATAAATGTGTAAATTTGGTTGAAAAATTTTGTTTAAAGACCATTTAAAGTAGGAGTGTAACACCAGGAAATAAAAAGTATTTTTTGTTATTTAATTATCATAAAGCTATTATAATTAAAATAGCGATACATTTGTTTATGAATAACCAGATCAATTAAAGAAAACAAATTTCAGGGGCCAGCCCTGTGGCATAGTGGTTAAATTTCTGCGCACTCTGCTTCAGTGGCCCGGGTTCACAGGTTTGAATCCTGGACGTGGACCTACACCACTCGTCAGCCACGCTGTGGCGGTGACCCATATACAAAATAGAGGAAGATTGGCATAGATGTTAGCTCAGAGCTAATCTTCCTCAGCAAGAAAAAAAAAAAAGAAAACAAATTTCATAAAAAGATTTTATAAGTGGAAAAAAGGGTGGGATAATTTTATGTGTATATATTTTATATATGTTTATACATACATAATATATACAGACTATAAGCTTACCATTTAATACATAAATACATAGATACGTGAATAAAATAATAAACTCTTGACTCCTGCTTAATGATTTGGAAAAAAAAGAGAAAATAATTCCTGCACATTAAATGTTGAAAGTAAAACATGAAGCCATAAAAGAAAGAGAACACATAAATGGCCTTTTAAACAAATTTAAAGGCAGAAACCATAACTTATAACAAAAAATAATCTTAAATTTTAGAGCCTTTTTATTTTTATTTACTCAAATGTACTAAATACCTAAAGAAATAAAAAAACAAATTATAATTTCATATAAATGTTTATATCCCTCAAGAAAAGTGGCAAAAAGGAGCTCATTCAAATAAGAGAGATAAGACATGAATCTCAATAGTGGGAAAACGTGGCAAATCTATCGACAAGAAATTCACAAAAGAAGAAACACAAGCTGTAAATTAATATCTGGAGAAAATTTGTACTCAAGAGTATTCAAAGTGATGCAAGATCAGACAGCTTCTTGCGTATTTATAAAAGTGATAACCCTCCATTCTTCCCTCATCCCATCACAAATTACAGATACTAATATTTGCTTGTGACTAATGTTTAATGTATTTAGCAGGGATATTTGCACATGGCTTTTTGAAAATCTAAAAATTACATGTACTGCACTGTTCTTTATTAATGCATTTCTCTTTCTCAAAAACAACAGTATCAGTAATAACTACTTATGGAAAGGTTAAAGCAGAGAACAATGTAACATACAATTTTACACTAGAATGTGATTCTGTGTATTTTTTCCTAATAATTTTGTGACATCTAGTTACTATCAATCTTGAGAGATATATTCAAATGTGCTTTAAATGTATTCTTTATATTTTCTTGCGATTATCATATATATTAAAAGAAAGTCCTAATTTCAACTTAATCAGGGCCATTTGATCATGACTTGACTTGGTCAGACGATGAATTGAGAAATAATTTTGTTGTTACTGTTATTTTTTAAAAAGCTCTATTAAATACTTGTTAAGCATTCTCAATACCAAACCATTAATTTTGCATGCCATAACATGTTTACATGTGACTTTGATTTCACATGTCAAGTTAAAAAACAGGGCAGCATTTGTCTCCATTGAACAAAGGAGGGTAAAAAATATCCCCTAAACAGTACTACTGTTTCTTGTCTGCAGACGAACCAGAAGCTGGTTCCACTTATTACAGATTGGTGCTAAATATTTTTCTGGACTCCTCATGCTCTGATGCTTCATATGAGACTGTTACTGAGCAATGGGCTCACACTGCTCACCTCGATCAGAGTCAATTAACCACAAGTTAGGGATCGAGAAATGAAGTTTTAATTTGATTAGCCAGCATAACCGGGAAGATGGTAGACTAATTTCTCAAAAAACCATCTTCAAAGATTACAGAATCTTGAGGCAGTTATATAGGGAAAATGGGCATTAAGGGGGACGTCCAGGGATGTTGGTCTCCAGGCGTGACGGGCTCCAGGCATCACATTGTTCCATTCTTCTGTGATGGATATCTTGTAGGTGTGTTTCCCACTTATGGTCAGCCTGTTCCTGGACAGAAACTCATAGAATAAAGTTTTTAATTTATCAAGCTATTGGGGAGTACATATGTAAGCAGAGGCCATAAATCAGGAGAGCATGTGAATTTTTTGCGGTACGTGCAGAGCAGTGAGTAGTCACACAGAGAAGGGGCTAGGGCCATCTAGTGTAACAAGATGGCCTCACTTATGCTCACTTACAAGACCATCAGCCAACATGGCCAAGTTTTCTGTACCAAGTCATTAAGAAACAGATGCTTATTAGCAATAAGAAAAAATAGACTGATTCAAGAATACAGGATTTTCCACATCTACCAATCTGAAGTAGCCCACCAGGAATTCTGTGACATACTTTGTTTGATATTAAGCATAACTTTGTTTACTAGCAAATATTTTCTCATTTATTATCTATTTAACTACAAACATCAGCTTCAAGAATGAACTTTATCAATGTACTGGTTAACACTGAACAGTGCTTAGCACGTGACTGGGGCTCAATTGTTATGTATTCAATAAATGAATTTCAGTTAGAGTATGGAAATAATATTCATATATGTATAATATGCCTCAGGTGGATGAGAGCATTTGAAAACTGAGCCACTATGACACAAGTTACAGGTTGCAGTTTAATAGATTGTTAGGCTGAATGCAGCTTGGATTGCTGGCTAAGTTGTTTCACTGGCTTTCCATCGAATTTGATAGGAGATAGCTCAGCTGTCTATTGGTATACTTATACGCTACTCACAACGCTGTCAGAACATTAGATCCAAACCTGGTTCTGTCAATAAAAAGCTACTGTCTTTGGAAACAAATCTTCACTCCCTACAGTTTCTGTTTCCTTGTCAAAAAATTCCACTGAAATATGATCATCTTACTTTACTTGCAATGCTCCGCAAAACAACTTTCTAGACAAAATAACTTTGGGAAACTCATATAACAAAGCTTCCCATTAGAGATACTTAATTCATATTTAGCATATTAAAGGTCTTGAGAAACCCAGAATAAGGTAATTTTTAATTTTTGTTAATGTCCAACTACCCAAAATTATTCGAACATTAAACCTTTTACTTTTCTTTGTAAAATCTCTTAAAACCTTCGGAGTGCTGGTCAACACTTTTCGGTAGTTCTGGACTAGGTAGTCTTTTAATTATGTCAAAAAATTTTCACATATAATATGATAAAAATATACCACAAGCAGGTCAGATGTATTTATAAATTTTGACAAAATTAGGTAGTTTTATTTGTATTCATAAATAATGTATAGAACCACATAGTATATTTAATAAAGAAGATATTTGTCTTTGTATGAATGTCATTGAAATACTTTCTGAATATAAAAATATATTATTCTATAAGGAAAACTTTTAATAAATTCCACAAGGGGAAGTTAAGCAGCCCAAAATTTATGATTAATATGAAACAAGACTATAAATTAGTGGCAAAAATTTAGAAGAGGAAAACTTTTTGACCTGAAATTTTGGGAAAAATTTTAAAAACTCTTGAATCAAAAAAGAAACCAAAATAAAAATCACGTAATATGGGCAATGGCTAAAATTGTGCAAAAAAATCCCAGAGACTTAAGTTAAGTAAGAAGATATGTGAAAAAAAAAAAAAAAGAATTAAGTATTCCACACAAAAAAGTTTGCAAGAAGAATAAACAAGATAAACCAAAAGAAAGTGGCAGGAAAGAAGTAATAAATACACAAGAAGAAATTAATAAATAAAAAACAATAACTTTAATGAATATATTCAGAATATTGTTCTTTGGAAAAAATCAATAAATAGATAAACTTAATTTTAAAATCCAGGAAAAATCACAAAATCACAAAATTAGGATTGGGAATGAGAATGAACCATAGACAAAGAGGAAATTAAGATAATCATTGGAGACTGTCTCAACTCTATGGAAATACATTTTAAAATCTGAATAAAGTCTATGATCGTCTAGGAAAATACAAGATATTAGAAAAGGGCAAGAATGATAGGATTAAAACAATGAACCTCTTTCATTAAATATTCTAGGTTTATAGGCATATTAGAGACTTCCTGATATAATTTGGCTGATTTTTAAAGCTAAAAATTTATAAAATAACTGAGAAATTAAACTATGAGCTCAATAATGCTGTTCATCTGGTAAACTAGTCCAGAACACAGTCACATCAAAATGCATTTTAAAACCATGATTGTGTTGAGCCTACAAAAGCAAGCAAGGGACATAAGATAGAAATAACTTGAAAGTAATAATATTGGAGAATTAGTGGTGTCTTACTTAAGACATAAAATGCCACTTCAAAGACACCTGTTTTCAGTTTCCTGACTTCACTGGGCTGTTATGCTCTCTCTTCAGTGCTCTACAGTCAGCATCTATTTTAGCACCTATCACTCTGCTCTGTAATTGTGCATTTATACATGTGTCTTAACCATTGTCCCTTGAAATCAGTGACTGTCTTATTTTACTCTGTATTCCAGGGACCTGCTACAAAGTTTGGCTCATTGTAAGGATTCGATGATTATTGAATTCATTCATTCAACAAACACTTTTTTGAGTTCTGACTTTGGTTAATAAAAGAACTGTTAGCGTGATTCTTAAGCTGTACATTTCTGTGCAACTCTCCTGCATCCAAAGCCTTGTGATGAGCCAGTTCTTTGTTGCAGTCCTTCCTGTGCTGAAGTGAGGAAACCTTAGGGAAGCAAGGTCACTTGTCAATCTCTAAGGGAATAGAGCTCAGAGTCATTTGGGGGAGGATGTCCATCAGAATTCCAACACAATTAGAAAAATATCACATCTAGAGTGAAGTATTGGCCACATTAAAGAAAGGGGTTAATGACAGAGTTGAAACCAAGACAAATGCTAGGGAGAGGGGCCTGGTCTAGCCCACTGACAAAATCTCCTCCAAGAAACTGCTCGTAGATCTGGAGGTGATAGTATAGCCTCAGAAGGAATCTCTTCAAGCTTGGAGATGCTTTTTTGTTCAGCATAGGGTTTATCTTTTTGCATAATAACTGTTATCTCTTTTAAAAATAAAATTTCCTTATCAGTGTGGCTCACTCAGTCCATTAGGGAGAAGGATGTTTCTAGGAGTCTAATTGGCTCTTTCAGGAGAGGAGTCTCTGAGGGGGTGACCAGTGCAATAACAATGTAACTTCCTCTGCCCTTCGGATACCATTTTCTACAGCCCGAAGACTGCGAACAATTTGAGAAAAAGTATTACCTAGATTGTGCACAGATTGAATAAATTTCTCCACATCTGCAGCCTAGATTATGAAGACTATCACTGATGCATCCAACTCACTGATCCAATTGGTCCAATGTCTTTCCTAATTGGGGACCCTCTAACCATAAGAGAGCTGGCTCCATTTGATTCATTAGGAAAAGATAAGCTTTTCCTGAAAAGAAAAAAATTTTCTTTCCAAAGTTCTGCTTTAAGCTGGAGCTGTGCCCAATGACTCACTAGTATTCTAAGTGAAGGGAGTACAGGGAAGCCATCAGTCTTCAGAGTGTAGAGCTATTTGAGCTACCCAGGAGGCTGATGCTACTTCTGAACATAATGGCGTTTCCACAAAGATCTAGTCAATGCTCCCATACTGTTCCTTTCATCTTCCTTCTATTCTTCAATTTCTGCCATCCTTGAGATTATCAGAAAGTCCCTCATGCAAGAAATTTTAAAAAATATATCCTACTTTTATTATTTGATTCAACTCACCTTAAAATAATTCCTGAGGTATGAACTTAATTTCTAAAGGAAGGAAAAAAATAATGCAAACATAGACATATATTACATCTGAACAGTCACAATTCTGACATCACAAAAGTACTCACTAAATGTTTGTTGAGTGAACAAATGCTAATTTGTTGTAAAATCAGCTAAGCCCTTCATACAGTCTTTAAAAAGTAAACAAAAATAAATTTTTCTAAACTTGCCTGATATTCAAATGCTGTATCTGTTTGTCTGTATGAGCAAAAAGAAGATAACGAGTGTGACATTTGTTATCCCCAAATAAGCTAGGTTTGTAGGGCATATTGCCCAGAGACTATTTTTTTTTCATTTTGGAAATTAACCCAAAGGTAGCTGCCTCCAGGAGGCACCATTAAGTGTAGCATAAAAATCTAACTTTCCAAGAATTTTGCCATACAATGTTAACAGAGAGAGACATGAAAATATACTATCCAGTCATGGGGTTTGATTTTTTCCCTAGAAAATAAACTCATTAGTTACCAAAACATCAAAATAAAAGTATCTAAAACTTCAATATCTACATTTACACCTCACTTTAGGAAAATGCTATTTGAAGCAAAATGATACGAAAAACTAATACTAAAGTTGAAAGAGTTGTCATGCTAAACTTGTGTTAGAACTGTCTAGAGTATGTTATAAACCAAGATCACACAGGCTCCTAGGAGCTCCACATTTGTTCCTTCTGTCTGAATTCTCCTTTCCACCTATCCCTGTCCAGATCTTCATTGCTCACTGGTTCCTGGCTCTATTTTTAGAACTGCTTCTAGGGTATCTGATGTGTGTGGAGGTTTATCAGTTCAGCCTACTCCATTCTATAAATCTAGGATTCTGTTCACCCAACCATGCACCAGCAAGGCTCTTGCTTGGTGGCTTATCTCATCACAAAGCAGGCTTCATCTACTGCAGGGCTCCAATTAGCCCCCGTGCTGGTGAAGATACTTAGGAGTCACTTTGACACATTGAGAATCAAATCTCCTCTCTATGTTGAGTTTCATCTGCAAAAACTAAGCAAAGGATCTGTTTAGACCACGCCACCAAATATCTGTCCTTTTCCTGGGACTTCCTTTTCCTTAGTGAGTGTTTCATAGGCTAGATAAAGCATTCCTCTCATTTGCAATTACTTATTAACCTCTCTCCTCCTTATTAACTTCTCTTGCCTGATCAGTGTTATAACTTGATTATTCAACATTCAGAAAACATCAAAGGGTCATTGCTTTTTACTCCAGAACTTTTAAACATTTGTACATTTTTAACATTTAACATTTTATACATGAAAACACAGTTTTATGTAATGATTCTCTCCCTGTGGGAGAGGGCTTCATCTGATAGACAAGTAAAAGAGCTCATACCCCAAGAACACACTTGTGCTCCATCACACAAAGGACTTGAATCTTAGTGACAATCACTTACCTTGCAGTTCAAATCTAAGTGTTTTACCCCAAATCATGCAGCAAGTTAAGTCTGCTCTCCTACCATTCCAGTTCTGTGTCTTTTCTGTTACACAAGACCTAACCTCTCCATAGTTTCTTTATTAGTTTTTGATTGAAGAAAAATAAGTGCTTCATCCATTTGGTAAAAATTAGCCTGTCTTACCATCACACTCATTTTTCAAGCTAGCAAAGTATAGAAGCCAGGGCAAGAAGGAAGAATGTTTGCTGGCTAAGTTCTAAGAGATGAGGTTTTGGTCCTGGTGCCCTAACATTTGGTGTTTGGCCATTCATTTGATAGTCTTAGCCTCATTTTCCTGATGGACTGTTAGACTAGGTTATCTCTAAGGAGATTCTCAATCATAACATCCTATGAAACACTACTATTTGGCATATACTTTTATAGTGAAAGCTTACTATTTGTTAAGTTACGTTAACGTTTTTTTTGTGTGTGGGGAAGATTAGCGCTGAGCTAACGTCCATTGCCAATTCTCCTCTTTTTGCTGAGGAAGATTGGCCCTGAGTTAACATCCGTGCCCATCTTCCTCTATTTTGTATATGGGATGCTGCCACAGCATGGCTTGATGAGCAGTGTGTAGGTCCACACCCAGGATCGAACCTGCAAACCCCGGGTCACCAAAGGGGATCATGTGACCTTAACCACTATGCCACTGGGCCAGTCCCTACCTTTTTGTATACTATTTTGTATACTTTGTATACTATTTAATCTAGTGTGAGTGGGGGGAGAACTTATTCTGTGCCTTTACTCCTAAAGAACTTGGCTTCTCCTTGTCCCACTAAGGAAATGTAATATGTAACATGTATTCAATATACAAACATAGGTTGGCAAAAGGGAGGAAAGAGGAAAGAAAGAGAGAGAGAAAGGAATGAAGAAAAGTAAGCAAACAAACAGTCTTTCTCTCCAAAATTGAGAACATCTCCTACTCACCTAAATCGTAAGGGGCCGGCTAAATTATGATCCCTCCCTGGAAACTAACAACCTTTACAACTTGTTTTCGCTGGCACAGAAAAGCCCCCACACTCTTCATCCTAGTATTCCTTTCCTCTCTTTAAATTATGGGAGTAATGTTTTCCTTCCAATACAGGCTCTCCTCTGTGCTCTTAAGCCCTGCAGTTATTCAGTATAATTGACTGCATGACAACTTGAGATAGAAGTAATGTTAGGTCAGCCATCTAAGTCACATATCAAACTAAGAAGGTATTATGAGACAAATCACATTTTAATCAGTTGGAGCTTAGATAAATGCAGGAATATTGATAGCATTTATGGTTTATATAACAGCCTGTGGTGTGACAGAGCAATAGCACATTGAAATATAGTCAGTGGATGTCAATTAACGGTAAATCATAATGGAACTCCTGTGGTATTACATGATGTCCATGTGAATTCTCTAATAATTTATGATACTTAATGTGATCCCACAGCGTGTGACAAGAAGTGTGATTATTTGTAGCTCTGCTTGATCTGCAGCATAAAATTTACTTTGGAGGCAATGGGATATGTTGATATTACACACCCCTTACAGAGTATTCCTTCTACAGAGGCATTTCAACTCTTCCAGAATCAAGATATGGCATCAAGTGCTCAAATGAAACATAATTGTACAGTAACTAAACATTATCTTACAGGAAATATATAAATACATTTTTTCCGGGAAATAATATGTGGAAAGTCGTTTCATAATTACTAGTTCGTAGCTGCCTGGTCTCAGATGCCATGATTTTGAGGCCCTAATGCTCTAATCTTAGACTAATTGCATCCTTGACATCTAATTGTTCTGTTCCAACACTGACAGCCACACTGTTCTTTCAAATGCTTCCTGGGGAGGTGCGAGAGGGAGGGGGAAAGAAGAGACTTATAATAGCAGACTAAAAAATTTAAGAATACTTAGCCCCACTCCCAAAATTTCTCAAAGCCTTTAAATTTCAAGAGTAGGAGAAGCATGCCACATGTTAATGATATGTTTCCTCCACATTATTAAAGTGCTCCCACCAGTGTTATGTTAGGTGACTGACAAATGAGTCAAAAAATGCTAAAATATGCTAATTGGATTCAACTGGTCTTTTTTTTTCCTAATTTGTACCCACAAACTAGCTCTTGTTAATCTACTTGTTAGTATCAGTTGCAAAAATATGAGAAGCAAATGAACAGTCTTCCAGCAAATGATGCATACTTTTTCCAGAAACATCTTTCCGTTTCCCTGCCCACTTATCCATACATTGAAATGGGAGCTGGAGAGTGAGGAGCAGAGAATTTCAGCTGGAGTGAAGGACTTCATTTGTCTCTTTCTATGCAAAACCAACAGACCCTTAACCCGTGAAACCAAATACAAATTTCTTTCTTTTGAAAATATCACAGAAGCAGCTGCTCCTCAGCTATTTTGAGTGGATTTTCTGAGAACAGCTTGTCGCTGCAATATTGTATATGGTGGATGGTTGGCAAGAGCCTGGCTGTGGGTGGGGAGTAAGTAAAACCTAAAACCAGTGCTAGCTCTGATAACTGACAAATGGGGGTCGAGGATGGAAAAAAAGGCCATGCCCCCAAATGGAAAGAAATGGATGGGCAAGGGCGGGTGGAAGTGTTAGCCTTTTTATTTATCTAAATCAAGCTTCACACTTCGAATTTGTTAAAACAGTTTTAAGTGAGAAAAGACAGAGATTAGTGGTAAAGACAACAGAAAGAATCAAAAAGAATAAAGGAAGAGAAATAAATTCAAATGTAAATGAAAATCCAAACTTCAACAAGGCAACAGCCTCCTCACCTTTGCGCTGGGTTTGATGACAGCTCAGCGGAGCAGGAGCCTGCATATTTGTTCCACACTGGCTTGCACATCATATCTCTGACTAAAGGCTATAGAATTTTTTGGTCCCTGCTCTGGGTCATAGTTACTAATCCCTGTGTGCAAGAAGGAAGCATGGTCAACCTATGGATCCTGAGATAGTGGCCAGAGTGTCATCGGAAGAGCATCAGTATCTGAAGTCAAGCTGAGACAACAGAGCCTCTCAGAACCCGTGTTCTTAGCAATCAGAGAGGTTCAAAGCAGCATTTACATGACATATCCAGAGGATCCTTGATGTATCTTACACTGGAGCAGCCAATGCCTCCCTGCACAGTCATCCCTACACTGCCACACCCCTGGACCCGAGACTGCGAGAAAACACGCTCATGACAAGCTTATGTGATATTCCCCAAATCCTAGGTGTCTTTATTCAAACACCCACTCTCCAGATCTTAGGTACTTACCATCTTAACATTCCAAGTCTAACTGTGACCTCGAACCTCCCATGTGGAGGTCTTTGTGTTCATCATAGTTTTACCTCCCTTTGTTTCAAATATTTAGAAATAAACAACTGTTCTGACTGACTCACACAGGATCTCTATTTTTGATATTTGTTTCTGATTAACTCCTCACCTCTACCCTTAACTGTAGCTTTGACTACATGTAGCTATTTAATTTTTTAACAATCACAGATTGATGAGTTATATAAGGCAAATAAGAAAAATTCAGTTTTCTGAAAATTTTGAAACAGGTCCATAAAATATACCCCCAAATAATGCATTTACTAACACTAGAAGAATTGTTCTTAGTGACTCTGTTGTGACCTCTAGTGCTCTGGAAATCTGAAAGGTTGTTTTGTTTATCACAATAAGTGGAGTCACTCCTGGAATTTAAGTGGAAATTAATCCCCAAGGATTGGGGATACTATATGTCCTACAGTGCACAATTGAAGAATTGCCCTGCATTCTGCAAGACTTTCAGATATCCCACAGGACATTTTTAGAGATGAAACACTTGTTTATAATTTCCTAAATCTATAACATAACTCTGTCTTAAGTATAAACATAAGATTTTTTTGCATGGGTTTAATATACATTGACTGTTCTAGCAACGCAACTACTCTGCAAATAGAGAAAAGATTGTACTTTCTTTGGATCTTTGCCAAGAGTTGATTACCATTTTTTAAAACCAAAGCATCCAAGGAAATGCCATTCATGAAATTTGAGTTGCAATACAGTACACCTATATCAGACTGCATCTGCAGCAACCACATTCATGGTGATTCCATATATGAGTCTAAACACCTGACCACTTCATTAACTCTCCCAGTCAAGTCCAAGCATTTGCATCTTAGAAATACGTATTTCCTTTTCCTAAAGAGAACCTCACGAGACCAGTCATAGATATATCCTTATTTACTGTTTACTTCATTTGCATGAGGTTTTTCTTATTATCATGTAATTGCCAGAAGGCAGAAGGTCTACTTCTTGGGCTTCCGTGAGCAGAGGATGCTCATGCAACTTTGACCAGAACCTTTAACTCTCTCTACTCGGTCCAATGTCTACTGCACTCTTTGCCACTCTGACTCTTGTAGTCAGGTTTTGTCACTTTTCTCTTGTGTTTTACTTCTCCCTCCTCAATATTTAATTGACAATTTTTCTGGAATTTAATAATTTAACTCTTTCTATATCTACTAGCTTCCCCCTCCTCCTAAAGCGTCCTCTTCCCAGTCAGTATAAAATTCTTGCTCTTAGGTGATAATATTATCCAAATCAAAATAAAATGTTCTCCTTTTTCTTCAACAAGATGGATATATTGACATAAAGACTCAAAGTTCTGGTCCTTATAGCAAATAGGTTCCTATCATAGAAATGCATACGTTAGACATCATAGCTGTTAAAACCAGACAATTACCTTCTTTTTTTCTGACTAAATTGCTTCTAAGTTGCTTGCTATATTTGGCTTTCTGTGTAGAATTTCCTATAGAGGTGAAACTGAATTGATCAACAGGTACAAGTTTCTTATACTCTTTACCCTTACATTAATCATTACAAATCAATATATCGACATTCTTATTTCTATGTAAATCTTCTGTGAGTTTAGTTGTCCTATTCTATTCCCTAGGTCCAATTAATTCTGGGTATGCTAGCAAAATAAAATTCATGAATAAGCAAAATCTAGAACCAGACCATAGATCAAGTTTTCACCTTCAAAACTATGTTAACAACTAACTTGCAAAGGAGGAATATCAAACTATGTAGAGACAATATACTGTAATAGAGGAAACTTAAAACACAAACTTTAGAGTAGAAAATACCTGAAATTTAATTCGTGCTTAGACATTTATTACTTTGTGATATTGAAGAACTGTTATTGAGATAGTCCCTAAGACTTATTTTAAATACTTAACATACGCATACATGCCCACATACACATTAACTTGGTATTTGCTGTTCTAAATTCTTAGATGGCACTTGCCCTACTATTTGTACTAGTAAGAATGGGCTTTGTTACAAAGAAAATGGCCCTGGTTCTTAGAACTAATGGAATGTCTAAGTAAAAGACCTATAACAAGGGCTTATTCTTTGGATGTTATTCCACCAGCTTCCATGCTGTGCGGGGTGACAACTACTATTATGGTGGAGAAAACCAATGCTAGACTGGTTTCCTTATGTTTGAAGTACAGACAATAGCTGACTTCAAAACCAGTCCCTCCTTGCTGTCTAGCAATTAGAATACTAGTTATATGACGTGCTAGGACTTACCTTTGAATGTGGTGCCCACAGGACATTTTTGAGTAGCAGCCACTATCCTCTCCCAGTTCAGCAGAAACTATGAAAGTGATGCATATGGAAACATCCACTATAACTACAGGGGTCACTGGAGCTAAAGAATAGTGCTTTATATTTTAGCTGACAGCCAATGCACCAGATTCTTTCTATGCCTTTACGGTGAGCACTATAGAGACCTGATGCTGGACCATGAATGGCCGTGACAAGAAGATGATACCAGGTGACACTCAAAGCCTGCCAAGTCACCACAAGCCAGGATAAATCTCTCCTTGAAACATATAGTTTTACATAAAAATATTAACACTTTCTGCTTGTTTAAGCAATAGAGGGTTAGAATTGTTGCATTTACTTTTGGCAAATCCATAGATCTTGGGGTGGAAGGAATTGATGAAACACTGTTAACACTTTTCGTGCTGTAAGTCTTATAGGAATCCCTTTAAGACTCATCAGTTAAAACAGGTGTAATATTATCTACCTAACCGTGAAAAGTTAGACATAAAATATATAAAGGAATTTATATATAATAGGAATTTAAGACATGATAGTTTTAAAAATCATTATTATAAATCAGAACTGGCCAGGACTTTCCACCCCAGTAGAGGGAAAAACTATGACTCATCCCAACAGCCACATGCTTATGAATAATACTTAATTTTTGACACATTTTCATTTTGGGAACTTTTCAAAGACTACTCACGTAAGATGAATTATAAGTTTTTTGCAAATCGTAATTATTGTCTACATTCAGAAATGTAAGTATCCAGCCTAATCTGCTAGAATTTAAAAGAATTTCCAAAGAACTAATGATAAATGAGTCTCTGTATTCAAACAGGGCTAGAATAAATGGAACTCATGATATTCCATGATAGTACTATGGGTATGATATTGAATACCTTTAACAGGTTTGAGAGACTATGAGGACGTAGGAGGGAATATGTCCTTTGAAATATGTGGCTTTAACAATTGTGTAGAATATGAGGCATTCACAAAAAAGTCTATGTGAATGTTGCATATTTCACTCAACTAGTTCTTCATGTTTCATGACTTTCAGCATGTGAAGGAAAACAAAAAAAAAGCTAAAAAAAACTCTAGTAACAAATCCTGGGCATATGTATACTGAATCCATGCAAAGGAATAGATGTTGGTTGCTTTACTGCAACTGTTTTAGGATATGCTGTCATTAGCAATATGGGGAGAAAAGTCCCATAGTGGGCAATCCCTGAAGAAACAGCACCACACTCTAACCAAAACTATGATATGACGCCCATCAATCTGTGAAACTTTATCTTGTGTTATATTTAAAAGTGAAGAACCATAAAAGAAAAAAATAATGCCCTTAAAGAAAGGATTTTAGGATAAGACATTGTCTTTTGGTGAGAAACAAAATACAAGAGAACTCATGTTACAGTATACACACTGCTAATTTTTTAAAAAGAGAAAAAAATAAAAATAAACTAGACTCTCTACCCACCATAACAACTCATCAAGGGAGTTCTCGTTTTCAGCAATGTTGAAACTATGACAGCCTGACATGCATAATGAAAGGCAGCCCAAACTATGAAGGGATAGAATAGATTAATGCTGAGAGAACGGGGAGAAAATCACATATTTTGTTATCCAGAATAAAGTACAATGTCAGAATAAGAGCCATCCAAATGGATAAATATTATGAGATAAAATCTAATGAGATGCAAATATAAGGAATCAAGTAAGGAAATACATTTGGAGATGCATAGTTCTTTGAAATGATAAGTATCAAATAATTATCAGAAGTCTAAAAAAGCGAAAATTATTTGAATTGTCCTTTCAGAAATATTACATGAGATAGTTATGACATGATAGTGTCATAAAATAAGCTAATCACATGATATAATTTTTGTTTTAATAGACTTTATTTTTTAGAGCAGTTTTAGGGTCACACAAAAATTGAGTGGAAAGTACAGAGATTTTTAAAATTTGTTAAATGTGTGTGTGGGGAGGTGTAATAATCACTACTAAAAGGAAAACGAGTGTCCACAAAACTTGGAAATAAGGGACACCCACTGATAGATGGGATTAGTCATCTGTATGAAATAACACAAAAGATTTTCTGAAGACATGTCATGGAGAAGTCTATGAAAATACAAAATCAAACAGGATAATAACTAAAGCATAACGTGATCACAACCAAGGAACCTGGAAATAAGTCCCTTCACTTTGTTTTTTACACAGCCTTTTCTCATACAAAGTATAGGATAAGCTCTTCATGAAATCTAGAAAAAGAGGGTTTCACATAACAAGGATTGATCAATCTGCCTTTGATACAGACTAGGAGAGGTGGCCCAAACAAGCATGTAAGGACTGAACATAGCTCTCAAAACCGTTATGGTCCTCCAAGTAACTTCTTCCTTTGGCTCCAGGTGTAGTATATACACTTCTGGCTATAACTGGCTTCTTATATAGACTAGGAGAGAATAAACTGACTATTCTACATAAATTTCCAGCCTACTCACATTAATTTTTTTCATTAAATATGTTCATTATTTACATTCTGTTTACAAAGGAAGCAATCTTTTTCACTCAAATTCTAAGTTAATACTGTCTGTAGACATAATAACATTAGATTTGATGTACACATTTGAAAATTTTTTTAATTAAAGGACAAGTTCTTTTTTATTATCTGCCATTGGTAAAGTATTGTTAGCCTGGCTAGTCTCTGAAATTTCTTCGTTTTAACCAAATAACTAAACATGTTCTAAAATAAAGCAAGTGCTTAAACTGTACATCTACTATTACAAAGCAGTCACTATAAGGAATATGAAGATGAATGGGACATTTTTTGACATCCATACATTTATAACTATGTGAAAAGTTAAAAAACAATGTTTATTTTATAAGAATTTAAAGTAGCAACAACAATAGTGCAAGAAGTGCGTTAAATGACAAACTAACTGTATAAGTAGTAGAAAACGCAAAATAAGATTTAAGTCTTCAGACTGTACTTGGAGAGGTCAAGAGGAGATAAAAATTATTTTTAAAATATATAGAGAATTATGGCTTCTACTTCCATTGTAGAGAGCTGGAAAAAGCATCATTTTCACGCTTATAACAATGAGAAATGACAAATTGCAAGTTCCCAACTTTTCTTGAACCCATCAGAAACCTGAGGTTGCAAGGTAATAAGCTAGCTCATAAGGAAAGACAGGCATGTGTGGGAAGAGATAGATTAGAAGCACCTGTTTATCTGGAAAAGCTGCAGCCAGACACTGTCACAAAGAATTCAGCTAGAATTGTTCACAAATTGCTGGATGCTGAGTGTGGGCTGATGAGACTGTGGAGCCTCTGGGGAATGCAGACATAAGGAAAGTTTGCACGCTCTTAGAGGCTCTTCTTACTGGACCTCACTGAATGAGTTCTGAGACAAGGTCCCTAATGGTGCAGGCCTGGGGCAGGAGAACAGCAACTGCTGCAGAGAGGCACAAAGATCCACTGAAATCTTTCTTCTGTTTCTCCTAAGGACCCAAGCGTTAAACTTCAGAGGAAAGGGCAACCAAAACTGTCATCTTTATTGCACTGCTGCAAACCCATTGATGTGAGAAAGAAAGAGAAAAAAATATCCTCTCTCGCTGGCTGAGGGACAGGAACAGGAGCTAAGCCCAGAGTTGGTGGAGAACAGCAGCACTAAGAAGCCACACTCCTAAGCCAGGGACACAGAGCCTTGCTCAGGACTGAGGCTTAACAGAGAAGGACTTCTTCCCCTGCCCCAACCAACCTAATAAGCATCAAGTAACAAGTGACAGTGAAATATTACTGGGAGAGTTGCAAAAGCATAGAGAGAGACACTCTTGGCACAGCACAAAGGGGAGACCTAAAGCTAAGAGTGGAGGAGATATTGAGAAAAACCCTCAGGCAGTCCATGATGAGCCTGAGGCAAAGGGAAAAATGTCTGTCCCTATACAAACTCATTAAAATATCCTCTCATATTTTGAACCAAATGAAAAAAGTGGATAAATGTTCTACAATAAATACACATGACTATTTATAAAGTTGTCCATTGAGTTTGCACAGCATGGTCAGTGTTCATTAACTCACCTAACAAGGGAGGTAATGCCTGGGAACCAAAGGCTGATGATCCCATTGACAATAACATAAGGTCATAAAACAAACAACAACAATTTGTCTTTATTTTAAAGTTTGATATTTGTTCATCATGGTTTTTTCATTAATTTGGTTTTTTTAAATATTGAATTAAAATATTATTTATCACTATGATTGAGTTTTTAGCATCCCCTGAAATTTTGCGCCTGAGGTAAGTGCCTCACTTATCTCACCCTAATCCCAGCCCTGCCCTCTGGCAAACCAGCCCCCATCCTAAACATAAGATATCTCTAGAAAATTTTGAAATCTATGATGCACTGAGAGTACCATAGCAATCACAAATCTCAAACCTAGCTCAGCTCACTATGTTGACCCAGGTAAAGACCTAGCAGAAAGAAAGGAGCACCCATTTCAAGTCCAGGCAGAAAAAACAATTTACTTCAGACTCTAATGTCCTACATAGTATGTTTGCTTTCCACAAAACTACAAGGCATACAAAAAAAGCAGGGAAAATTACATGCTGGTAAGAGAGACAAGGCAATCAATAGAACCAGGCACATATATGACACAAATGCTGGAACACGGAAGTTAAAATAAGTATGTAAATATGTTAAAGGTTCTAATGGAAAAGGTAGACAACATGCAAGATCAGATGAGTAATTTTAGCAGAGATGGACACTATAACAAAAACATCAAGTGGAACTGTTGAAAATAAAAAAAACAGTAATAGAGAGGAAGATTAGGCTCATCAGTAGATGTGACACAGCTGAGGGAAAAAAATCAATAAATATAAAGATGAGTCAATAGAAATTACCCAAGTGAAACACAGAGAGAAAATACTTTAAAAAATAAAATAAAACAGTAACAACAATAGAAAAAAATAGAACAGAGAATTCAAGTACTATTAGGCAATATCAGATGGTCTAACACAAATGCAATTGGAATCCCAGAAGGAGAAAAGAGAACAAGGCAGAAGAAATATTTGAAGAAACAACGGCTAATAATTTTCCAAATTAAATAACAGATAACAATCTACAGATGCAAGAAGCTCAGAGAACACCAATTAGGATAAATACCAAAACAGATTAAAAAACAAATACAAAATTAGTCATATCTTATTCATTCTACTGCAACAAAAAGACAAAGAGAAAATCTTCAAAGCAGTCAGAGAAAAAAAAAGACATATTACATACACAGGAGCAAAGATAATATTTACATTAGATTTTTTTCTCAGAAACCATTCAAGCCAGAATACAATAGAAAGACATATTCAAGGGCCAGCCCAGTGGTGCAGCGGTTAAGTGCACATGTTCCACTGTGGTGGCCTGGGGTTCTCAGGTTTGGCTCCTGGGCACACGCTGACACACCGCTTGTCCAGCCATGCTGTGGCGGCATCCCATGTAACGTAGAGGAAGATGGGCACAGATGTTAGCCCAGGTCCAGTCTTCCTCAGCAAACAAGATGAGGATTGGCAATAGATGTTAGCTCAGGGTTGATATTCCTCACACACACACACAAAAACATGCATTCAAAGAGCTAAAAAGGAAGGAAAAAACCCCAAACTTTCCAGCCATAATTCTATATCCATTAAAAATATATTTTATGGGGCTGGCCTGGTGGCACAGCCCTGGTTAAGTGCACATGCTTCACTTCAGCGGCCCGTGGTTCGCAGGTTTGGATCCTAGGAGTGCACTGACGCACTGCTTGTCAAGCCATGCTGTGACAGTGTCCCATATAAAGTAGAGGAAGATAGGCAAGGATGTTAGCCCAGGGCCAATCTTCCTCAGCACAAAAGAGGAGGATTGGCATCGGATGTGAGCTCAGGGTGATCTTCCTCACAAAAAAAAAAAAAAAATATATATATATATATATATATTTTATAATTAAAAGAGAAATAAAGACATTCTGAAACAAACAAAAACCTAGGAATTTTATTGCCAGCAGATCTTGCACTATAAGAAATTTTAAAGGAAGCTATTCTGTCAGAAGAAGTACATCAGACAGAAAATACGGTCTACAAGAAGAAAAGTAATGCAAAGGAAATGGACTAAAAGAAAGTAATTTCTCATAATAATTAATTTCTCTAAAATATAACTGATTGTCTAAAGCAAAAATAATAGCTATTTATTATGTGTTTATAGCACATGCAAAAGTAAAATATTCAGCAATAAAAACACAAAGGATGTGTTTGTTTGCTTGATTTGGTCTGTTCACTTACATTCATATGTTATATATGAATCAGTATAATATTATTGGAAAGTAAACTCTGATTAATTAAAGATGTATATTACAATCCTAAGGACAACTAAAAATTTAGGATGAGGTAGACAAAATAACTCAATAGTATACATGAAAGGGAATCAGAAAAAAAATGTTCCATTATTCTTTAAGAAGGTATAAAAAGAGGGCAAAAAAAATGATAACAAGAAACAAAAGAAAGAAATAGAAAATAACTAGTGATATGGTAGATTTTAACTCAATCACGTCAATAATCAAATTAAATATGAACAGTCAAAAGACACCAATTAAAAGACATAGAATGTCAGATTTGATAAAAAAGACTGAGTTATATGATATGTTATCTATATTAAATTCACTTTAGACATAAAGATATAGACAGGTCAATAGTAAAAACATTCAAAACATTCACTAAGATAGACCATATTCTCTGCCATAATATAAATTGCACCTATGTTAAAAGAATAGAAATCAGATAAAGTATGGTCTCAGACCATAACTGAAACAAATAAGAAATCAATAAAAAGATATCTAGAAAGTCCACAAATATTTGGAAATTAAACAACACACTTCTAAATAATCTGTGGTTCAAAAGAGAAGTATTAAGGTAAATTTTAAAATATTTTGAACTAAAAGGAAATAAAAATACAACCTAATATTTGTGGAATTTAGCTCAAGAAGTGCTTAGAAGGAAATTTACAGCAATAAATACGTAATTTAGTAAAGAGGGTAGATCTCAAGTCAGTAATTTAAGACATCTTAGAAACCACAAAAAGAAGTGTAAATTAAACTCAAAACAAGGAGAGAAATAGTAAAGATAAGCAAAAATCAATGAAATTGAAAGCATAAAGACAACAGAAAAAATTAATAAAACCAAAAGCTTTGTTTTTGAAAATATCAATCAAATTGATAAAGTAGCCAGAATGGCCAAAAAAAAAAAAAAAAGGGAAGCAAATTATCAATATCAAGTATAAGAAAAGAGACAGCACTATAGACCCCAAGGACACTAAAGACATAATAAGAGTATATTCTATACCCATAAATATTCAAAACACAGTTGAAATGGATCAATTTTTTTGAAAGAAACGAACTACAAAAAGTCACTCAAGAAGAAATAGATACTCTAACAAGTCCTATATCTAAGAAAGAAACAAAATTTGTAGTTGAAAACAGCAGTAACAACAACAACAGTCTAGGTCCAATGGTTTTACTGGTGAATTATACCAATTCTTAAAGGAAGAAATAATATCAATCCTACATAGTCTCTTACAGAAAACAGAAGATGATGGACTTCGATACAAAAACCAAAGACATTACAAGACAAGAAAACCACTAAAAGAATCCTGCTTAGTATAAGACATAGAAGTCCTCAAAAATTTTTTTACCAAATCAAAAATCCAGCAATATACACAAAGAATAATGCATTTTGACCAAATGGAATTTATCTTAGGGTATTTTTGATTCATCGCCAAATTAACATTCTAAAGAAACACCATATGATAATCTCAGAAGATGCAAGAAAAACATCTAAAAAAATTCATCATCTGTTTATGATAAAAATTCTAAGGAAACTATGAATAGAAGAAAATTTCCCTAATATGGTAGAAGGTATAGAGACAAAACTAAAGCTAACATCATATTCAACAATGAAAAGGTGAATGCTTTTTCCCTAAGATCAGGAACAAGAGAAAGATTCCCTCTCTTTCCCCTTATGTAGATACGGAAAATCTGAGACAGTGCAACAAGGCAAGAAAAATACTTAAAAGGCATAGAGATTTGAAAGGAAGAAATAAAACTCTCTTTATTTGCAGATAAAAACATTGTCTACATAGAAAATCTCAGTGAATTTATACAGAAGAATTCTAGACTTAAAAAAATGAGTTTAGCAAGATCACTGTATACAAGACCAAAATACAAAAATAATTGCATTTCTATATACTAGCAGTGAACAATTGAAATTTGAGATTTGAAAAAAAGTATCCTTTACAATAAAGCACTAAAAAATATTCAATACTTTAGTATGAATCTAACAAGACACATAAAGGATCTGTATACTGAAAACTACAAAGCACCAATGAGAGAAATTCAAAGACTTTAAACAAGTGCAGAGATTAAACTTTCTTGATGAACCAAAGGCTCAATTTCATTAAGGTTAAGTTTTCTCAAAATTGATCTTTAGATTTAATGAAATCTAAATACAAATCCCAGTGGGAGTTTTTTAAACTATCAAGAAGTTGATTGTAAAGTGTATATGGAAAAGCAAGTGGAAAAAATAGCCAAAACAATTGTGAAATAGAAAAACAAAGTTGGTGGACCCATACAACTTGATTTCAGGACTTAATGTAAAACCACAGTAATCAAGAGAGTGTAGTATTAGAGAAAAGATAGACATATCACTTAATAGAAGATAATAGAAGTCCAGATATAGACTCATACAAATATAATCAACTGGGTTTTCTCAAAGTCAAAAGGCAATTTCATTGAGATATGATAGTCTTTTCAACAAACAGTTGTGAAACAATTGAATATTTATATACCAAAATACATATCTTGGGGCCAGCCCCATGGCGTAGTGCTTAAGTTTGATAGACTCTGCTTCGGCGGTCTAGGTTCGCAGGTTTGATCTCCTGTGCGGACCTACACTACTCTTCAGCCATGCTGTGGTGGTGACCCATATACAAAATAGAGGAAGATTGGCACAGATGTTAGCTCAGGGCTAATCTTCCTCAAGTAAAAAAAAGAGGAAGATTGGCAACAAATGTTAGCTCAGAGCAAATCATCCTCAGCAAAAAAAATAAATAAATATCTATGTCTCAAATTTCATACAAATATTAACTCAAAATTAATTATATAGCCAAATGTAAAATGTAGAAGTATAAAACCTCTAGAAGAAGTATAGTATATATAGTATAGTATGCTTCTAGAAGAATATATAGGGGTAAAACGTGATAAAATTTATATGGATGTGGTCTCTCTTTCTTTCAGTTCACACCTATTCCTGAATCTATGTAACCATCCCTTACTCGCTGCCATCCATTGGAATATGTTTTCTGTTCACGTCTTCCACCCACAAATTTAATGCCTTTTCCATCTTAACTAATCACTTATCACACACTGGCCATAACCTTTGCAGTTTGAGGTGCAACAGCAAAACTAGTGAGAATTTCTTTTTCCTTCTTCACAATTTCGCAGATAGAAGATTTGTTCTTACTGTAGATCTTTGCAACCTCAGTATACGATTTTTTTTTCTTTCCTTCTTAAGTTGTAAACTTTTACATTTTCACTTAAAGTAAGCACTTTATGGCTTCTCTTTGGCATATTGGAATTGCCAGCATGCTACTTTTGTGCTTTGGGGCCATTAGTAAGTCAAATAAAGATTACTTGAACAGAATCACTGTAATACCATGACAGTAGGTCAATAACTAAGATAGCTACTAAGTGACTAATGGGAGAGTAGTGTATACAGTGTGGATATACGTAACAAAGCGATGATTCACTTTTTGGATGGGACAGAGAGGGACAGCATGAGATTTCATCACACTACTTAATGGTATGCAATTTAAAACTTAAATTATTTCTGGAATTTTCTATTTAATATTTTCACAGCTAACCACAGGTAACTAAAACTTCCAAAACTGCAGATAAGGTGGGACTACTGTATGTACTCACCATGTGACCCATCAATCCCACTCCTAGATACACATGAGAAATGAAAACTAATATTAACAACAACAACAACAACAAAACGCTGCAAAACCCTGTATTAGAATGTTTACAAAGGTCTAATTCACAATTACCAAAAACTGGAAACAATCCAAATTTCCTTAAACCTGTGAATAGGTAAACAAATTGTGGCACATCCACACAATGGAATATTACTCAGCAATAAAAGGAAACAAACTTATTAGATTTGCCACAACATAGATGGCTCTTAAATGCATTGTGCTAAATGAAAGAATCCAGATTCCAAAGGCTACATATTGTATGATTCTATTTGTATCAGATTCTGTAAACAAAACTATAGGTACAGAGAATAGATCAGTAGTTGCCAGAAGTAGGGGTTAGGAGGAAGGATTGACTACAAAGCTACAGTACAAAGTAAATTTGGGGAGTAATGAAAAATTTCTGTATTGTGTATGGTGGTGCATACATGATTCTATGCATTTGACAAAACCTGTGGACTGTACACCACAAAGAGATACTTTCATTGTATGTAATTTAAAGACAAATTTTAAAAGAACAAAAATTATTTTTATGTTTAAAAAAAAATCTATGATCAGCTGGGGATATAGTCAGAGCTCAAAGATATAAGGCAAATCCAGGAAAATTTATGGAAGAGAATGAATACAAGTTTAACACATGTATTTTATCCCATAAACAATGAACTAAAGGCAGCATATTTATTTCTTGGGTCATAGCCTCATTCTCTAGGTATTTATAAAATATTTCTGAAGAGAAGAATGAGGTCAGCGGAGACAAGATTCTAGAAAATGTGTGTATATCAACCAAAAAAATAAAGAACATATGACATGGAATAGCAGTAGTTAATATTCCTAGCAAATGTTGGAAGAAATAAAACCATTAACTATCTAAAGGGTAAATAAGCCATGGGAAATATTTTATAAAGAAAATCTCAGGATTAATAATCTTGAAAATTCTCTAATGAAATTATGTGTTTACTAAATTTTTTAAAAAGTACCATGTGGCATATTTGTGGCTTGTTAAAATATTTCACACAGACCCTTAGAAAATTTACCTGTAAATTGTGTTCATGATAGTTTAAATACAAACCTTGTAGTCACAATTACAATGTGGATGCTTTTCAAACAAATTACCCACATTTTATAGCTTTACACCTTTTATTTCATAAAAAATAGTAAAACTTCATAGAAAGATGTGGTGAGAGTGTTTGTCTCTTGTGTCCCAAAATGGTAATGGAAAAATACTTCAGGTAGCAAAATAGTAAGAGGTAATATTGAAAATGAAAATACTTAAGAAACATGTATAAGATTAGTAAATTTTGACAGTGCTCTAATTAGAAATATGGATGAAATAGCAGTCCGTGTTAAAGCAAAATCTATACATATGTATCTCTCTCTCTTTCTGCATGTATGTGTGTGTGTGCATGTGTGTGTGTGTGTGTGTGTATATAAATTATCAACATAAACATCAACAGAATTTCTTACTGGTTAATAGGTAATTTTATTTAAAAATTTCCACTCTATATTTTTAACATTTTTTCTAAAGTGACTCTGTAATATTTCTATGTTACTTAAATCAAAACACCAAAAAATAGACTCTAATAATATTGTTCTTTCTTAAGAGTGGCTCATTTAGTTTGAAAATTTTTATTTAACAATATTCTAATTTTATTTTTAAAAGGCTACATTTTTCTTGTTGTTGAGCTTTGTAAAAAAAAAGTGAAACAGTGCTAAATATTTGTATTAATCTTATGGCTTACAAAGCTCTTATATGTATATTTTCTCATTCAATTCTCACAGTAGTCCTGTGGATTAAGTATTATTTTCCTCATTTATAAATTGGAATAATGAGACCCAGATCAGTTAAATCCCTTTTGCTTTTTCACATATTTAGTATATGGTAAAATCAGATTTAAAATAAAGATTTTCCAACACCAAATCCAGTGTTCAATATAGTTTTATTTTGTTTCTTCTACTCTGTTGTGTATTTAAAAGAAAAAAAAACACTCATTGACAAGTCCTATGAAAGTTGTTCTTTGGATAGTAGATTTCGTCCTACTACTATGGCTAAGGGCTTAGAGATTTGAAACTGTGCTTATATGTATATAATAGTATTGTTTGTGTAGAAAATCCCAGTGATTCTACAAAAATACTTCTAGAACTAAAATGTGAGTTTAGTAAGGTCATTGTATACAAGGTCAAAATACAATACCCATTTTGCCTACTATTATAGCTTGAGCATTTGGGGGTTCTACCAACCATCGGTTGGTTGACATGGTCTGTCAATTTGCCTTATCAGAATGTGATCCTCTCCCAGGTTTTTGAGCTCTCTCAGAATTGTTTTATTTAGGGTTTCCATTTGTTCTCCTAGCCTTCTAAATGTTCAGCTTAGTATTCAGTTAATAAACTCAAAGTAACCATGAAGTTTCCTGGAACACTCTTCTGCATGGCATCCGCTCTTTTGACATTTTGCCCATTTTTCTGGCCATTTCAGCCACCCCAAACTTCTATCTCAATCTCCACAACTCGTCAAGATCTCTGGGCTCTGCTTAAGACCTCCCAGTCTGAAATGTAATTTGGTAAATGCTTCAAGATAGAAAGCTGAGGTGATTATATGGCTTACCTCATTTTGTCCCCTTCTCTTAGGGATTACAATTATTTACTTATTGCAGTCCAGTGTTTGAAAGCAGTTATTTCTTATTTTGTCCAGTTTTCTAGTTGTTTATGGCAGGACGGAAAATCCAATCCTGATTTCTTCATCATAGCCAGAAGCAAACGTCTAAACTTTAAGTATCATATTAAAATAAAGAGATCAATTATACTTTAGTGCAATATCTACATTAATAGTAAAACACAATATAAGATTTCAAAGACATTTAGTGGCCATGGTTTTATTGTTTGTTCTCCATTCTTATTTGAGCTACTGGAACGGAAAGTTTGAGATACTGATTATGCTGATTAGTTTAGCCTATGGCCTTCTAAGCAGGGAAACGAAAAAGTGGTACACAGAGAGCTAGGGTGTTTTAAAGATCTTTTTATATTGAAATAGTTTCAAATGTACAGAAATGACACAAGGATAGTACAAGGAACATGTTTACCTGTATTAGTTTTCCTGCTGGGTAACCAATTACTACAAACTTAACAGCTTAAAATAACACATGTGTGTTATCTTACAATGTAAGTGAGTCAGGAGTCCAGGCATGGCTTAGCTGGGTCTTCTGCTCAGGGTCTTTTAATCACGATGTCAGTGAGGTGGTGTTCCTTTCTGGAGTCTGGGATCATCTTCTACCCTCACATGGTTGTTGGCAGAATTCAGTTTCTCGTAGCTACAGGACTGAGCTCCTGTCTTCTTGATGGCTGTCAGCTGAAGGCCACTCTCAGCTCTAAGAGGTCACTCGCCATTCCCTGCCAGGTGGTCGTCTCACAGACCCTCTCAGAATGCGGCAGCTTACTTCTTCAAAGCTGGCAGAAGGGTGGCTCTGACATCTAGACTCTCCTTTAAAGGGCTCACTTGTTTAGATCAGACCCACTCAGCATAATCTCCTTTTTGATTAACTTAAAGGCAACTGATTTGAGATCTTAATTGCATCTGCAATGTATCTTCACCTTTGCCAGATAGCATAAGCTAATCATGGAGTAACATCCTCATAGTTGTAGGTCCCACCCATACTCAAAGAAAGAGGATTATAAGGACATGTACAACGAGGGGAAGGAATCCTGAAAGTCATTTTAGAATCTGCCTATCACAATACCCTCTACACATTTCCCCTATTTTAACATTTTGCCACATTGGCATTTGCTTTCATTCTCTGTGTGAATGTATGTATGTGTATATTTGTGTGTGTAAACGCATACCATGCAAGAGTATGTTGCACATATCTTGTCCCTTTACCACATAAAACTTTAGTGTATATTGACTAACAGCAATAACATTCTCCTACATACCTATTGTACACTTTTCAAACACAGGAAATTTAACACTGATATAATAGTTTATATAATCTACAAGTCATATTCCAATTCCATCAATTACCTCAATAAAGTCCTTTGTAGTGATTTTTGCAGTAAGAGTCTAGTCCAGAATTATGTATTGCATTTAGTTGTCATGTCTCTTTAGTTTCCCATGACCTAAAACAGTTCCTCAGCCTTTCTGTGTCTTTCAAGACTTTATTTTTGAAGAATACAGGACAGTTCTCTAGAACAGGGATTGACAAACTATATCCACAGGCTAAATTCAGCCCTTGACCTGTTTTTGTATAGCCCTAGGACTAATAATGGTTTCTATATTTTTAAAGAGTTTTAAAACAAAACACAGAATATATGTGATAAAAAACCATGTGTGACTCCCAAAACCTAAAATATTTTCTATTTGGCCCTTTATCAAAGAGTTGGCAGATAACCTGTTCTAGAATTTATCTCACTTTGGGTTTCTTTGGTTTCCTTATGATATGATTATATTCAGGTGATGCGTTGTTTGGAAAACTATGTAATTGATATTCTTTTCATTATATCATGTCTGGAGGCACACAGCCTCTGTTTGCCCCTTATTGGTGCTGTTTATTTTGATCTGTTGGTTTCTTCATTCTATAGTTACTATTTGTTTTTGTGTAATTAATAAGTAACTTGTGGGACAATACTCTAAGACCATGTAAATATTATCAAAACTTCCCCTTAGATATAACATCTATTGATGATTCCTACCTGAATCAATTTTTACTATGATAGTTGTAAAATGGTGATTTTCTCACTCCATCATTCTGTCTACATTTATTAGTTGGCATTCTATCTATAAGGAAATGTTTTCTTTTCCCCATATTTATTTATTTACTCATTTAGCTATTTGCTTATCTATCATTGGTATAGACTCACAATTCTTATTTTACTAAATTGGCTATAATCTATGATTGCCTTTATCTATTTTGATGTTCAAATTTTCCAAAACTTTTTAAGTGAGTTCCCCTTCAAGTGGGCTCCTGTCTAATTTTGGAGGAAAAAAAAATTATAGAAGAAAGATTTCCACGTGAACAAAATAATTAAATTTTGTATGTGAATTAAAATGTATTTTATACTTGGGATACTTTTTGTCCATTACAACTAGACATTATGTTAATAAATCACATATTTCATTAAAAGGACACATAACACCTCTAAGATAAGAGAGAGCAAAGTTACAGAAAATTGGGAGAGAAAATCTAGAATAAACATAACAAATCAAATAAGTTAAGGTATCAAAATTTCTCTTACTGTTACCCTGAAGTTACTACAACCAACCAATGTCAGCTCTCAGTGGCAATAGGAAGGTTCAGAAAGTAGATAAAGGAAGTAATGGCAGCAATGGAAAGATTGTGGCTTTAGGACTCAGTCATGACTTTGAACCTGCTTGGCCACTTACGTTTGTTTGTAACTTTTAGCAAATTATTTAGCCTCTTTGAGTCTCAATTTCATCATGTTTAACATGTACATTTAGTATGAGGATTAAATGAGTTTATGAATCTTAAGGGCCTGTACACAGAGTGCACTGAGTGTATTATGCTACTATAAATAGCTGCTTATATGCTTACTCAGAAAATGTGACTTTGTGGCTTTAATTGTTTCTTGTTTCTTTTTTGTTTGCTGAGGAAGATTCACCTTGAGTTAACATCTGTGCCAATCTTCCTCTATTTTGTATGTGGGTTGCCGCCACGGCATGACCGCCGACGAGTGGTGTAGCTCTGTACCCAGGAACTGAACCTGGGCCACCAAAGCGGAACATGCCATACTTAACCACTAGGCCATGGGGCCTGCCCCTGTGGCTTTAATTTTAAAAATAATCGTAGAACAAATAATTGACAGGATTTGATGCTTACATAAGAAATCTTGAACTATTATACTGATATAGGCTGTTCATCATTAACTCCAGTCAAGACTTTCGATGCATAGACAAAGCTGCTGTTTGTGTGCTAATAGCAAGATGTGTGACTAAATCGTGAGTGAACAGCTGATCCTAGAGTAAGCACTAATATGTGAAATGCTGAAAAAATGTTTCCAACTCCTGCAGATGTTCTCAGATCAAATACGATTTCTATGAAAAACTGGGTGAAATAGTTGAAAGTGAGGCACGAAAGATAGCTAATGAATTTGCATCATCAATGAAAGATTCAGGAAGTTATGTGAGAATCTGATAATGTCAAGGATCAGAGAAAAATCTTCTTAACTATTTGGACTTCACAAACATTGGTATTAAAACAGGCATCACAAGAATTACTACAAAGAAAGAATATTTGTGATATTAGAACGATTGTCACATCATCTCTCTCACTGAAGCAATCTCACTTAGATACAAAAAAGCAATTTTGTAAAAAGAAGAAAAGCAAAACTTGATTGTTGCAATGCTAATTAAAACATCATAGGGTTAAGAAAATGGTCATCATTTTGATTGAAATCTTGCTACTGCTTCATACCATTTTCACGAAAATAAAAATATAATCCCAGTATCATAGCAAGATAATTAAAACATCTAATTTTCAGCAAAATTTACTTAAACCTGGTGCCTCGAACAGCTCAATAATATTTAAGTCTTACAGAAATACAGATGTTGTTCTAAAAGATCTTGCCAGCTGGATATCAGTTGTACTGACCTAACCAACAAACACATTATTTGGTGACAGCAGACAGAAAAATTGTATGAATTATGGCATGAGTAAAAAAATAATATTTTCAAAGGCAATTTCATCATTCATGCTTTAATAATAATAACAATGCGCAGCCATCCTAGGAGGTAGATGTGAGCCTTCTGGGAGCAAGGATTGAAGCTGAATATTTACTCTGGGAAAAATGGCTCATGAGGGCAGCTCAGGCACATTCAAAATTATATTGATTGATTCACCCACAAATATTCATAAACATTCTAAGATGTTCAAGCTCTGGTTAAAAAAATTCATTGGGCACATTTAAAGGATGAATTAAGGTATTTTACAAAGGGTTTATGATGTAATGGGGGAAAGGAAAAATTTTTATCTAAATGAATATTCATTTCTCTAAGATTTTTAAAGCTCTGGGCTAAAATTCAGCTAGTTTCTCCAAAATTTAGCTTTGGTTTGATGTAACGACAAATGAAGTCAGGCTGACTCATCTTTCATAATGCTTCTCCATCTGTCCCTTTTCTTTGGACCTGACTGCCTATAGCTTGAGCTCGTACCTGGCTGCCCGCAAGCCTGGGAGATAAACTTGGCAGTCATTAGCACATGGTTTTTGAAGACACAGGCACAGATGAATCATTTAAGGTGGAAATATAATGTGAGGAGAGAAGCTGACCCAGAAATGAACCCAAAGACTGCCAACGTTTCTGTTAGAGAAGATGACGTTAGCAAGGGAACTTGCAAAGCAGTAGCCGAAGAGGTAGGTAGAAAGCCAGGAAATACGTGGAAAATGGACTGAAATATCAAACGATTTGGAGAAATATCCATAGGATTTGATAACATAGAGATCTTTGTAAATTTGCAAGAAGAGTTTTGGTGAAGTGTTGAAGGCAGAAACTAGATTGAAGTATTTGAAAAGTGAAATTCTTGTGAGAAAATTACGAATATATATGTGTGCAGCTCTTTCTAGAGGATGTCATGGAAGGAGAGGTCCAAAGAAGTGGAAGTAGGATGTCAGAGACATTAGAACATATTTAAATGATGAGGGAAAGTTAGAGTACAGAGAAGTTTGAAGATTTAGTGTAGGGAAGAGATAACACACAGAGAGATATCTAAGACAGCATGATCAGTTGGGCTACTGAGCACATGTGAAAGGATTTTCCTTTTTTTTTTTTAATCTTAATCTTTTTTTTTTAATTTTTTGTTTATTGCAGTAACATTGGTTTATAACATTGTATAAATTTCAGGTGTACATCATTATACTTCTATTTCTGCATAGATTACATCATGTTCACCACCAAAATACTAATTACAACCCATCACCACACACATGTACCAAATTATCCCTTTCACCCTCCTCCCTCCCCCCTTCCCCTCTGGTAACCACCAATCCAATCTCTGTCTCTATGTGTTTGTTTATTGTTGTTATTATCTACTACTTAATGAAGGAAATCATACGGTATTTGACCTTCTCCCTCTGACTTATTTCACTTTGCATTATAACCTCAATGTCCATCCATGTTGTCACAAATGCCTGGATTTCATTGTTTCTTATGGCTAAGTAGTATTCCATTGTGTAGATATACCACATCTTCTTTATCCATTCGTCCCTTGATGGGCACTTAGGTTGTTTCCAAGTCTTGGCTATTGTGAATAATGCTGCAATGAACACAGGGGTGCATGTACCTTTGCAAATTGGTGTTTTCAAGTTCTTTGGATAAATACCCGACAGTGCAATAGCTGGATCATATGGTAATTCTATCCTTGCTTTTTTGAGGAATCTCCATACTGTTTTCCATAGTGGCTGCACCAGTTTGCACTCCCACCAGCAGTGTATGAGAGTTCCCTTCTCTCCACATCCTCTCCAACACATGTTGTTTCCTGTCTTGTTAATTACAGCCATTCTGACGGGCGTGAGGTGATATCTCATTGTAGTTTTGATTTGCATTTCCCTGATAGTTAGTGATTTTGAACATCTTTTCATGTGTCTGTTGGCCATCTGTATATCTTCTTTGGAGAAATGTCTGTTCAGGTCTTTTGCCCATTTATTAATTGGGTTGTTAGTTTTTTTGTTGTTGAGATGCATGAGTTCTTTATATATTTTGGAGATTAAGCCCTTATCAGATGTATGGTTTGCAAATATCTTCTCCCAATTGTTAGGTTGTCTTTTCGTTTTGTTGATGGTTTCCTTTGCTGTACAGAAGATTATTAGTTTGATGTAGTCCCATTTGTTTATTTTTTCTATTGTTTCTCTTGCCCGGTCAGACGTGGTGCTTGAAAAGATGTTGCTAAGACCTATGTCGAAGAGTGTACTGCCTATGTTTTCTTCTAGAAGTTTCATAGTTTCAGGTCTTACATTCAACTCTTTAATCCATTTGCAGTTAATTTTTGTGTATGGTGTAAGGTAAGGGTCTACTTTCATTTTTTTGCATGTGGCTGTCCAGTTTTCCCAACACCATTTGTTGAAGAGACTTTCTTTTCCCCAATCTATGTTCTTGGCTCCTTTGTCAAAGATTAGCTGTCCATAGATGTGTGGGTTTATTTCTGGGCTTTCGATTCTATTCCATTGATCTGTGTGTCTGTTTTTGTGCCAGTACCATGCTGTTTTGGTTACTATAGCTTTGTAGTATATTTTGAAATCAGGGAGTGTGATACCTCCAGCTTTGTTCTTTTTTCTCAGGATTCCTTTAGCTATTCGGGGTCTTTTGTTGTTCCATATAAATTTTAGGATTCTTTGATCTATTTCTGTGAAAAATGTTGTTGGAACTTTGATAGGGATTGCATTGACTCTATAGATGGCTTTAGGAAGTATGGACATCTTAACTATGTTAATTCCTCCAATCCAAGAGCACGGAATATCTTTCCATTTCTTTGTGTCTTCTTCAATTTCTTTCAGAAATGTTTTATAGTTTTCAGCGTACAGATCTTTCACCTCTTTGGTTAAGTTTATTCCTAGGTATTTTATTCTTTTTGTTGCAATTGTAAATGGGATTGTATTCTTAATTTCTCTTTCTGCTACTTCATTGTTAGCGTACAGAAATGCAACTGATTTTTGTATGTTGATTTTGTATCCTGCAACTTTACCATATTCGTTTATTACTTCTAAAAGTTTTCTGGTGGATTCTTTAGGGTTTTCTATATATAAAATCATGTCATCTGCAAATAGTGACAGTTTCACTTCTTCCTTTCCAATTTGGATCCCTTTTATTTCTTTCTCTTGCCTGATTGCTCTGGCTAGGACTTCCAGTACTATGTTAAATAGCAGTGGTGAAAGTGGGCATCCTTGTCTGGTTCCTATTCTTAGAGGGATAGCTTTCAGTTTTTCACTATTGAGGATGATATTAGCTGTGCGTTTCTCATATATGGTCTTTATTATGTTGAGATACTTTCCTTCTATACCCATTTTATTCAGAGTTTTTATCATAAATGGATGCTGTATCTTGTCAAATGCTTTCTCTGCATCTATTGAGATGATCATGTGATTTTTATTCTTCATTTTATTAATGTGGTGTATTACGTTGATTGATTTGCGAATGTTAAACCATCCCTGCATCCCTGGAATAAATCCCATTTGATCATGGTGTATAATCTTTCCAATGTATTGTTGTATGCGATTTGCTAGTATTTTGTTGAGGATTTTCGCATCGATGTTCATCAGTGATATTGGCCTGTAATTTTCTTTTTTTGTGTTGTCCTTGTCTGGTTTTGGTATCAGGGTAATGTCAGCTTCACAGAATGAGTTAGGGAGCTTCCCCCCTCAATTTTTTGGAAGAGTTTGAGAAGGATAGGTATTAAGTCTTCTTAGAATGTTTGGTAGAATTCACCAGGGAAGCCGTCTGGTCCTGGACTTTTATTTTTGTGGAGGTTTTTGATTACTGTTTCGATCTCCTTACTGGTGATTGGTCTATTCAAATTCTCTACTTCTTCTTGATCCAGTTTTGGAAGGTTGTATGATTCTAAGAATTTATCCATTTCTTCCAGATTGTCGAATTGGTTGGCATATAGCTTTTCATAGTATTCTCTTATAATCTTTTGTATTTCTGAGGTGTGTGTTGTAACCTCTCCTCTTTCATTTCTGATTTTACTTATTTGTGCCTTCTCTCTTTTTTTCTTGGTGAGTCTAGCTAAAGGTTTGTCAATTTTGTTGATCTTTTCAAAGAACCAGCTCTTGGTTTTATTAATTTTTTCTATTTTTTTTTGGTCTCTATTTCATTTATTTCTGCTCTGATTTTTATTATTTCCCTTCTTCTACTGATTTTGGGCTTGGTTTGTTCTTCTTTTTCCAGTTCCTTTAGGTGCATTGTTAGATTGTTTATTTGAGATTTTTCTTGTTTGTTGAGATAGGCCTGTATCGCTATAAACTTCCCTCTTAGAACCACTTTTGCTGTATCCCATAAGTTCTGGCATGTCGTATTTTCATTTTCATTTGTCTCCAGGTATTTTTTTTTTTTTTTTTTTTTTTTTTTTTTAAAGATTTTATTTATTCAGTTTTTCCCCCCAAAGCCCCAGTAGATAGTTGTATGTCATAGGTTCACATCCTTCTAGTTGCTGTACGTGGGACTCGGCCTCACGTTGGACGGAGAAGTGGTGCCTCGGGGCGCTCCCGGGATCCGAACCCGGGCCGCCAGCATCAGAGCGCGCGCACTTAACCGCTAAGCCACGGAGCCGGCCCTCCAGGTATTTTTTGATTTCTTCTTTGATTTCTTCGTTGACCCAGTCGTTGTTCAGTAGCATTTTGTTTAATCTCCACGTATTTGTGGCTTTTCTGATTTTCTTCCTATAGTTGATTTCTAGTTTCATGCTGTTGTGGTCAGAAAAGATGCTTGGTATTATTTCAATCTTCTCAAATTTATGGAGACTTGGTTTGTGGCCTAATATGTGATCAATCCTGGAGAATGTTCCATGTGCATTTGAAAAGAACGTGTATTCTTCAGTTTTTGGATGGAATGCTCTGTATATCTCTACTAGGTCCATCTGTTCTAGTGTGTTGTTTAAGGCCAATGTTTCCTTGTTGATCTTCTATTTGGATGATCTATCCGTTGGTGTAAGTGGAGTGTTAAAGTCCCCTACTATTATAGTGTTACTGTCTATTTCTGTTTTTATGTCTGTTAATAATTGCTTTATATATTTAGGTGCACCTACATTGGGTGCGTAGATATTTACAAGTGTTATATCCTCTTGTTGGATTGTTCCCTTGATCATTATGTAATGCCCTTCTCTGTCTCTTTTTACAGTTTTTGTTTTAAAGTCTATTTTGTCTGATATGAGTACTGCTACCCCAGCTTTCTTTTCATTGCCATTTGCGTGGAGTATCTTTTTCCATGACTTCACTTTCAGTTTGTGAGTGTCTTTAGGTCTGAAGTGTGTCTCTTGTATGCAGCATATATATGGGTCTTGTTTTTTTATCCAGTCAGCCACCCTATGCCTTTTAATTGAAGCATTTAGTCCATTGACGTTTAAAGTAGCTATTGATAAGTATGTACTTACTGCCATTTTTTAACTTTTTTTTTTTCTCAGTGTTTTAGTAGTCCTTCTCTGTTCCTTTCTTCTTCTATACAGAATTGATGGTCACTTTAGTTTGACCTCTGTCTGAAAGCTGTACTCTTTAACTCCCCTCCTCCCTCCTTTTATGTTTTTGATATCATATCTAACCTCTTTTTTGTGCATTTGTATCCATTACGTTCTTATCATGGCAATAGATAATTTTTCCTATTTGTGGTCTTCTCTTTTCCTCTTAAATCAGTCCCTTTAACATTTCTTGTAGCACTGGTTTCTTGGTGACAAACTCCTTTAGTTTTTGCTTGTCTGGGAAATTTTTGATCTCTCCTTCCATTTTGAATGATAACCTTGCTGGGTAGAGTATTCTTGGCCGTAAGTTTTTTCCTTTTAGCACTTTAAATATATCTTGCCATTCTCTTCTAGCTTGTAAGGTTTCTGCTGAGAAGTCAGCTGATAGCCTTATGGGGTTTCCTTTGTATGTAACTTGACATTCTCTTGCGGCTTTTAAGATTCTCTCTTTATCTTTAATTCTGGACATTTTGATTATGATGTGTCTTGGTGTGGGCCTCTTTGGGTTTATCTTGTTTGGGGCTCTCTGTGATTCCTGTACCTGGATGTCTGTTTCCTTCCTTAGGTTAGGGAAGTTTTCATCTATTATTTCTTGAACTAGATTCTCTGCCCCCTTGTCTCGCTCTACTCCTTCCGGGACACCTATAACACGGATGTTAGTGCTGTTGATGTTGTCCCAGAGGTCCCTTAGACTGTCCTCACTCTTTTTAATTCTTTTCTCTTTTACCTGTTCACCTTGGGTAATTTCTTCTAGTCTTTCGTCCAGCTCACAGATCCGTTCTTCTGTATCCTCTACTCTGCTTTTGAGTCCCTCTAATGAATTTTTCATTTCCAGTATTGTATTCTTCATTTCTGATAGGTTCTTTTTTATATCTTCCATTTCTTTGTTGACATTCTCACTGAGTTCATCTACTCTTCTCCCCAGATCAGTGAGCATCCTTAACACTCTTTGTTTGAACTCTCTGTCCACTAGGTTGCTCATTTCTGTTTCACTTAGTTCCTTGTCTGGGGTTTTGTCCTGTTCCCTTACTTGGAATGTATTCTTTTGCCTCCTCATTTTGCCTCTTTCCCTGTGCTTGTGTCTATGTATTAGGTAGGTCAGCTACGTCTCCTGCTCTTGGATAGGTGACCGTATGTAAGTGATGCCTTAGGAGGCTTCCAGTGTGCTTCTCTCAGTTCTCAAGGTTCCAGGGGTGACCCCTATGTGGGCTACGTGTGTCCTTCTGTTGTGGCCTGTTTGGTCTCCCTGTAGGTGCCCAGGGAGGCTGAGTTATGCTTCTGGCCAGCTGTTGTAATGCTCAGCTGCTTGTAGTTGTTGTGGGTCCTTCAGTCTCTTTATCAGGTGTGGGGAGCCCCAGCACAGTTGGCTGCAAGTTCTAATACCACATTTGTGTTGTAGTATTTCTTTTAAGTGAGTAGGCCTCCAGCATGGCAGGTCGTTAGGCTCAGGGCCTTGCAATTGCTGTAAGCCTCTAGCCTCTTAGGCCTCTTGTCAGCTCTCTGAGGATTGCAGCTGGGTGGGGCTGGCCTCAGGCACAGGAGCACCCAATTGTTTCAGGCTTTGGAAGGTGGGGCAAACCCCCTATGTGGGTCTTTGAGAAACACAAGTCTTCTGCAGCTGACAAGCCCTGCCGCCCACAGGTCCACACACACAGTCAACACAGTCCTGCCCCGTGTGCACACCTCGACCTCCCAAATCGGACCCAGTCTCTCCACGGCGTGAGCCCCACACCCTCCGCCACCGCCCCACACTCTCCACCTGCTCCTTGTGCACACCCTACCCCGCTAAAGTCGGCTCAGTTGCCAGGCTGCAGAGAATCTAGTCACCAATCTATGCAGGCCCACAAGTTGCCTGAGGGCTTGTTGTTGGGTGGGGTCAGTCTCTAGGGTGGGCTGCCTGCCCTGGCTGAGCTGGATTAAATCGGTGCTCTAGCGGGTGGAGCAGACCCTGGGCTCGCAGGCCTCAGGGAGAACTCCAATGGTGTCTGTGTCAGCACGCCCACACCAGGCCACAACAATGGCCGCCGCCAATGTCCCAGTCCCTGGAGAGGTCTCACCTCTCACCGAGATGCACTCAGGGCCTATTAGGTGAGTCTCTTTTCACCACAGCACTGTGCACCTTTCTTTCTGGTGATTTTAGGATGCTTTCTGAAGTGGGTGAGTTTGTGCGCGGGCCCTTTAAGAGCCGGTTTTAGTTTCTTTGTGGACCAGCTTTTCTGGGGGTCCTCCCCAATGTTTTAGCAGCAGGCAAAGTCAGATATTATGCCGCTGGTCTCGATTGTGCTGGGTGCACAAAATGCCCACAGCGGGGGCGCTCCCGGCTCAGGGCCCCGCGCCTCCAGGGAGGCTGCGTACCTGTGCGCTGCTCCCGGCGGCCGTGACGCTGGCGGCTTGTGAAGGCGGCGTTTTTCCTCTCCAGAAGGGAGTCTCTGCCTCTTCCACCTCAGTTAGGATTGTCCGTTGTTGCAGGAGTTCCTCTTATCCAGTTTGCAGCTCTGTCTCAGGGGTAATTTTTCCATGAGTAGTTGTAAATTAGCTGTGTCCGCGGGAGGAGGTGAGTTCAGAGTCTGCTTACGCCGCCATCTTGACTTCCTATCAGGATTTTCCTTTTGATAGCAGTGACATGGCATCAATTATAACAGCAGGCAAGAAAGAATACATGTAGATGTAGGTAAATTTCTAGATTTAAGAAAGGTTTTTGAATTGACAATCTCCTTGCTCAATCAATACCTTTTAAGGAATCACTTGAAAGTCTTCAGACAGACACTCAAAAGACTCCAATACGGATGAAATTTTTTTAACATAATACAGTGCATCTTTATGTAAACATATAAATTGTGCTGGAAAAGAAGCTTCATATCTCCAAAAGTACTAACTGTAATGCTATTCTTCCCATTTCTTTTCATTGTTTCCTCTTGTCTGAATTTGATCTGTTTTTCAGGCCTAATGTAAATGCTTTCCCCACAATAAAATCCTTTTACTTTTGCAGAAGTCTTTGCCTATTTTGCATCTGCCAAGCACTCATTGACTGTACTGAGAAGAGATTATACTCTATAGGTCATGGTGAGCAGAGGTGTGATGTTTCTCATTTAATTGAAAAATTACACTATTCATTTAGAGCATGGATAGGCAGGAAGCCAGAAAGACTGGCTTCTTAAAGAGCTAGAGATAAGCTGAAATCTATTGCAATGTTCTAGACAGGAGGAAAAATCTGCATGAACTAAGGCAAGGAGAATAGTAGAAGTGGTTGGACTTGAGACGTTCAGAAAGTATATTCAACTTTGTGATATTTGTTAAGAATTGACTATAGGGCACGTGTGAGAGAATGAAGACGATTCTCAGGTTTCCAGTTTGTAATTTGGATAGCTAGTATTATCCACCAATTTGTACTCTATGAAGGGAGTTAGGAAGAGAATGAGTTTGGTTTGGCCGTGGTGACTTGGGGTTCCTGTTGGTATACGTCCAGGAAGGACCTGGCAATAGAGCACTAGAGTTGAGGAGAAATCTAGGCTGAGGATATAGACTTGAGAATTATTTACATCTTTACATGTGGATATGTTCACCCAAGAAGAGAATGTAAAGTAAACAGAGAACTGAAGAAACAAAAAAGTCACAGAAAAAATAAAAAGGAGCCCTTGAAGGAGAATATAAATAAAGACTCAGAGATGTGGGAGGAGAATGAGGAATAATGTCAGGAAATCAAGAGAAAAGACAGTTTAGAGAAGAATATATTAATCAACATTGTCAATTATTCTCCAAATATGGACTAAACACAGTTTATAGCTTATTGCCTTAACAAGAGTAATTTCAGTGGCAAGTTGAGCATAGATATCAAGTCTCCATGGGATGTAATAAAAGGATAGCCATAGATACAGTATATGTCAGTTATCAATTAATTGCCTCTCAGCTCCAAGTATACCTTTCAATATATGCTCTGTGATAAACAACAGAATTCCTTTAAATATGCCTCCTTTAAAGTCAGAATGATGCCAAGCTTTCTCAGCAGACGACATTGATGGGACTTTGTAAAAGGAAGGGGCTCTCCTACCCTTCTTTTCAAGATCCGTAGATGGGCTATGTGAGTATGAGGACAGCCAGTGAAACCTGCCCTAGCCACAGGCCCAGGTCCTGATCCTTCTGAGACCTTGTAGCGTCAGCCCAGTGATAACATTTCTGTAGCCCACTCTACTCAGAAACCAGAGTCCTATGCTCTGAGGACCCTACCATGACCGGCTCTGTGCTGCTCAGCTATGCCAGCAGTTGCTGATCACCTGCTCCCCTCCTGCATGCTGAAGAATGAGTGTATTCGTTTTCTATTGTGACTGCAATGAATTACCACAAACTTAGTGGCTTCAAACACAAATTTATTATTTAAAAATTTTGCAGGTTAGAAATCCAGCACGTTTCACTGGACTAAAATCAACAGGGCTGATTCCTTCTGGAGGCTCTAGAAGAGAATCTGTTTCTTTGCCTTTTCAGCTTTTACCAGCTGTCCACATTCCTTGGCTCATGGCTCCTTTCTCCATCTTCAAAGTCAGTAATGTTGCATCTCTCTGACCATTATTCTGTAGCCATATCTCTCTCTGATTACAGGTGAAAAAGGTTTTCCACTCTTAAGGGCCTAAGTGACCATATTGGGCCCACCCAGATGATCCAGGATAATCTCTCTATCTCAAGATCCTTAATTCAATCACATCTTGAAAGTTCCTTTTACCACGTATGGTAAAATATTCACAGGTTCCAGCAATTAGGATGTGGACATATTTGAGGGGTCATTATTCTGCCCAGCACAGTGGCTTATTGCTATCCCAGCAACTCTAGACCAACACTGGCCTGGGTAACCCCAGCAAACTTCTCTACTATCTGATGGGCTAAACCACACCTCCTCCAGTGAGGTCTGAACCCCTTTCAAATTGTCTTTTCTTGGCTACTCTCCCTCAGCCCTAGGGTACCATATAGAGTTTTCTTTCATGTCACATCTTACTCTCTTATCATAGTCACTACTTCTTTACATTAAACTTCCCCTGTTTACCTACTGTATGGTTTCTATCTCCTTACTGCACCTGGGCTTCTATAGTGTATCTGAATATATTTTCAAAAAGCAGTCTATAAATGGAAATAAATTACTAAAACTATAACAGGAGGTACGGAAGAAGAATCAAGAGTACTAGCTTTAGTTTGGTTTGCTTTGGCTTGGGGAAAAAATTTAGCATTCTAGTAAGTTGAAGGAAATAATACAGAAATAGGATGAAGGTACTAGAAAGAGAAATAGTGTCTTGAAGATGAGAGACGCTAGAATTGCTTTTAGAAATTGACAACACTGGTTATCAACAACGAGAAGCTTTTTTAAAATTCCAATTTCCAGGTCCTATCCTCATTCTTATTTAATTGGTCTTGGGTGAAGCCTAAGTCTTAGTTTCTTTGATGGCTAGCAGTAGGGAGGCAAGAATGGGGTAGCTATAGGCAAATGTGTAGACAGAGGGCTAAAATGTTAGCAAGTTCCCCTATGATGATCTTAATTGTCTCTGAGAAATTGAAGGCACTATCATATGGTGACAGTGAGGCAGAAATTGTGAAAAGGGCTTTGGGCATTTGCTGACACATGCTAAGATACCCACTCTGTACACAACTTGGTGTTTAATAATATTCACTCAAAGAAGCATGAAACATGGTTCCTGGCCTCTCAAGCAACTTGCTCTTTAGTCGGGAGATTGAACAAAATAATAAATATATGAATAATAATACCAAGTAGAATATGTTCAGTTTATAAGAAATCACAGAGGCAAAGAAAACAATTGGAGTTTAGAGGGGACAAAGAACTTCAGCTGTGTGATACGCAAAGATTTCAAGATGTGGAACTTAAGACGTAGGACTTGAAAGAAACGTGGAAAGGATGGAGGCAAACATTCTTGATACTGAGATGGGCATTCACCCCTCTTCAGAGTTTCTGAGCAGATTAGCCTAGCTGGAGTAGAAGGTTTTAAAGAGAACAACAGAGAGAGGTTGAATATATTGGCTTAGGTCAGATTTAGCTTTTCTGTAAGAGCTAGATGCAATATATTAAGGGAAGCTGTAGATACCACACTAAGGAATTTAGGCTTTATTTTGTAGGTGATGAAAAGCTACTGAAGTGGCATCTACTGTGTCCTCCTCCCCACCTTCTGCAACACCCTAGTCAGTCTTGATGCTGTGCTGAAAATTGCTCAGGCAGCCTCACTGTGGGGTCCCAGTGGCATGAGGCATGGTTATAAGTGCATAATTAAGCAGAACATGTTGCTGAATACAAAATGTATACTTTAGAATATCATGGGTCAAAATATAATGTACACACTTTAGTATAGTTCAGGTTATAGTAATGTGGAGAATGTTTTGGAATATCACATAACATTTCCCTCTTCTTGCATAATATTTCTTTTGGTCTTTGGCTTGTGTGAGTTTTCTTTTCTCCTTCAATTATTCCACATAAAGTAGATCCATGAACCTTGCTACCCTCCAAGAAAAAGAAAATGGCTACAGCCAAAGCAGTGAAGTTAGTCTAACCTTTACCAACTTTTAGGGATTCATAATGACTTTTTATGCCCAGTCATTTAAAAGAGAACACTCGATTTCCATATTAAGAACAAAGCTTGGAGGATTGCCCAAAGAATCAATGCTGAAATACAGAGGGTGAAAAGCAGGATATTATTTACGCTGTTTAAGAGAAAGACCAACCCACAGGAAGAAGAAAATTCCTCTGTGACTGTGAGTGGAGGGATGGTCAAAATGGAGTAGAGAGAAGGGACAAGAAGGTTTGAGACAGAAGAGTAATGGTTACCACTAAGGATTGACATCCCACTGGGGATAGAAGAAAAACATCCAGATAAGTTTGGGTGAATCTGAAGACATCAGACTGATGTCCCTCTTCCCCAGTCCTAGCCTAGGAAGACTATAAGGCTTTCCAAGGAGTTCTAAATTTGAAGCATTACATATAACCTGCTATGGAAATGAAAGAGGAAAAATGGCTGATTAAGGTTCTGGATGGGTGAGCCTAGAAGCAGACTTACGTCTCTGGTTTTGTGTAAGAGCAGCAATCTAAACAGCAGGAAAGCACACATATACTTGCCCCTGAAAGTACACATACATTTTCCAAGGGTAATAGTTTTTGAAGATTTATTTTGAGTAAAATTAATTTCCAGATGCTTGACTTCCAAATTGTCCTCCTTCTAAAAGTTTACCTGTGTGATAACTCACCAAGTACTCACCCCTTCTCTTTTTACAATAGTCCTTCTTCCATTGTCCAAAACAAGGACATATTCTTTGGTACATTGCCCCAGTTGTAAGAACTTTTGGGACACAAAACAAAGAGACAATCTGAATGATTGATAATTCCTGTGGAAAAAGCAAATGCCTCTAATAGCTGGGTTAAAAAGATTATTTTGTAAATCAGATGGTTATTCAGTCTTTACGTTCAACAATTCAGGTTGGATCTGTAGAGCTGCCAATTGTTAAATCATTAAACATATTCTTGACTATAGAACGCTTTGTGAAATTTGGCATATAACCAGAGAAGGCATAAAATGATTGCATGGTATTGCTAAAATATAACCACTGTCATTCCCATAAACTTATGTATGTGGACAAGATTTCTGAAAACTTACATTTGTAAACATTTTTAAAAAATGAATAAAATTGATTATTAGACTTGTTTCAATAATATGTAATATTCATCCATAAATTCTTGAAATAATTGGAAAAATCCTCATCTGTCTCATTATAGAATGGATTTTAAATAAAATTTGACATTTTAATTTAATAAATATGTATCAAATTTTGTACTATATTTGGGTTCTTTAGATTAACTAGATACTAATAATAATGGAATTGATAGCCATAAAGAAACATATTTTTATCATTTATGGTCACAGAAACAAAAAAAATTTTAATCTTATTTTATAGAAAAGTATAGTAGAGTGAATCAGTTAGATTTCACAATACTAATGCTGCATAACAAGCTATACAAAACCTCAGTAACATACAGCAATAAGGATATATTCATTCATTCATCTGGAGCGGCTGGAGGCTGGCTTGGTGACTCTGTTTATCTTGGCTGGTCTTGGTCATACATCTGTGTTGTATAACTGTTGACTTATCTGGGGGACACTCATCTCTACTTCAGGGGTCTTTCATCTTCCAGTAGACTAAGGGGCAGAAGCATAAGAGAGAGGACAAATGCAATCATTCAAGAGCTTCACAAGCCTTTACTTACATCACATTTCCCAACATCGCATTGAACAAAGCAAGTCACATAATCAACCCCAGAATTAAAATGAGAAGGTAATACAAAGTCACGTGGCAAAGGATAGGTGAAGCACTAGGACCACTGTTATAATTTACCACAAGGTGATAATCGAAAGTCTTTCAATCACCACCCACTGGTAGATTGAGACAATGGTCCTAAGACTTTCAAGTGTTAAAATATATAAGAACAAAATCTGAAGGGAAAGTGAAATACAAATATCAGCTACAGAGATAAAGGACCGAGATAGAATTTGTGACATTTAAAGAAGAGTTTGTTCAATGTTTTTAATATGGATGATGGTGAGTATCAAATCATTATGAATTCAATTACATTGGATACATTTTTTAAAGTGATGTAGCAGTTAGTTCTATTTTAAAATGTCAATATTTACAACATGCTAAACTTAAATCCTTTGCAACTATTTAAATTTATGATTAAACTAAACTAAAAGTATATGAATAGTACACAGTTTTTCAAAATTATTTTAGGGGTATGCAAGCACAATAAATTGAATTTCACTGACATTGAATTTCCAGAACCCAAGGAGGTTGTGGAATTTCTGAAAGACTAGTGAACTAGAAGAGGCCTGAGTCAGATCAAAGCTCATCATATTTGGGAATCTCACAAGAGGCAATCAACAAGGCCCATAGGACTCCTGTGGTAGGGCGCAGCCTAACCCTTTTTTGGTAAAGACATGGATATAAGACTTCTGTGTCCTATGGAGAGTCCCCATATTAAATCAAAAAATTCTAGGCCTTATGGCATAGCTAGAAATCCAATACCAGAAATTCCAAAATTAGACTTAGGTCTGAGTACACAACTCATAGGGTAATTACAGGATTAAGGATTGAGATAAGAAGTGGATGACATGGTCTCAATGATGGGTAGCAGAGAAAAGAAAAACAGAGAAAAGTCTCATCATGAAACCATATCCTCTTTAAGGTTAAGAATTACAGCTTGTATCATTTGCCAAGTCATATACCAAAGTTCAGGCCAGTTCCCTTCAGCAAAGATAGTGCAGGAAAGGCATTGAGCAAATAAGCCAGGTCACATCACAGTGGCTACCATGAGGACTGAGGCCAATGGCTAGAAACCAGAAGAAACAGCATCTCGACCAGAGAACAAGGTGAAGATCAGATACACAGCCACCCCCCTCACCCCGGTGCCAGAAGGCTTTATTAGAGTATCCTTGCACCCAGGCAGCATCTTGGGAAGGAGGAGGGGCAAGGAAGATTCCTTGAGAAGTGGATTACCTTCTGAGTTATAATCCACAGAAGACTATTAAAGAAGAAGAGACTGAGATGTTTTAATTAAAAAGATTAGTTGGTGTGTGACAACCACATGAATGTGTGCTTGAGAGCAAGGTGTAATCCATTATAGAAAATTCATGCTCTATATATTGTACATCTAACTTGTAGTGTCCTTACATTGACTTGGCTACAAATAACAACAAAATTTATAAATACAAGAAACCTACGTACATTATAAGATGCGAAGCAAGATTTCAATAGTCCATTTTAATAATAATTTAGAGATTTTAAAATTAATTTTATAGCATTTTATTTCATATCTTTTAAAATATTTGAGTATTTGATTCAAACAAAAGAATATGTGTATTAACTCAAGGAAATAGTATCAATGTAAGGTAATTCAGAAAAAAATATAGATTTGGGGGTGAAAATTATCCATCCAGATAAGAAATTTCTTACCAAGCCATTATAACCTATAATGTCTAGATTGTGGAATTCTTCCATCTACTCATTTTATGAATGTCTAGCATCTAGCTTTGATGGAAAAAGTAAATTATGCCAAGTATCGAGATTTAGTCCTGCCTGAAGCAAGCAAATTAACTAAATGATTTCTCAATTTTCCTTCCAAGTCCTATGATGTAATGAGGTTGTGCAAAAGATGACTAAACACAAAATGCGTGGAACTGCTTCAATGTTGAGTGTTTTCCTTTAGCGATGCAGCTTCAGAGCCTTGATGGTGAGAGAAGTGCGACCTCTTATTGAAGGACTGGGACTCATTACACGTATTCATGAGGTATTTACCAAACCCATAAAAACAATTGCTTAGTCCTCTTCGTTGTGAGGTCAGAAAAATAGGCTAGAAAATGGTTTGAAGTATTTCCTAGGACTGGCTTCAAGAAGGGACCTAGGAATGGATATGCCAGGATAAACGACTAATAGGTCTGTGTCACTCACAGTCTAGTCAAGAGACAGAAATCCTAATAGCTCTTTTAACAGAGAGGATTTAATATGTAAAATCAAATTGGTATAAAGAATTGTTAACTATATTAACTGAAAAGGCAAAACAAAACCAAAAACACTGAGTCATGATGGAAGTAGCCATGCAGGAAGCAGCTACCACACCCATGCTAAGATATCAGGAGAGGGCTCCAGGGAGCTGAAAATCAGGCTTTTCAGGAGGAGACACTGTCTGGCTGGTGCTCATGCCTCTGAGGCTGGTTTTGCAAGTGTTACATAAACTCCAAAATGGAGTTAATTGCTGCTCCTCCAAAGACGTGTTGCTGCGGGAGTGAAGAAGTAACACTGGGGGAACCAGGACTATGTTGTTTAAAGGTACAAACTTGCAACTAGTAGGTAAATAAGGCCTGGAGATCTAAAGCACAGCATAGAGATTATAGTCAACAATACTGTATTATAAACTTTAAAGTTACTAAGAGACTAGATCTTAAATGGTAATTACGTGACTTGATAGGGTGCTAGCTAACCCTACAAAGGTAATCATACTGCAATATACAAATGTACCAAATTGATACGTTGTATACCTTAAACTTACCCAATGTTATATGTCAATTATATCTCAATAAAAATAAATTTAAAAACAAGAAGCAGGAAACAAACAGAAACAAGTCCCTTCTCCCTCCTCCAGCTTTGTAGGCTCCCTCTAGCACCCTATGGACAGTCTTGCAAGGAGATACATAATTGCAAAGTAGAAGTGTGGTTTGCCGAGTCCAGCTTCAATAAGATGAAACAGAGCATAGAAGGGTGAGTTTGAAGCTAAAAAACAATGACCATAATGGGAATAGGTCAAAAAATTTAAGGACAACAGTTTATCAAATCTATGGAAGTGTGCATCTAAAAGACAAATACAAAAATATTAGAAAATGATTGAAATGTTAAGTCTCTAATATTTACATGAAATTATCTTTGTAAAGAATACATAATTCTGGCCTATAAAAAGGTACAAGCTGCTGCTGATCAAATATAATATCTTTAGATTTATTCAGAAAAAAGTGCTGATGTTGAGGGGTAAAATTTTTGATGGTTTGGGTGAAAATGTACTTGGGGCTCAAACTAGATCTTGTGGAGGGGAAAAGTCAGAGTGAGGCTGGCACCACTTCAGTCTTGGCTCTCTGAGATCGCCCAGCTCAGGAGACATTTGGCACTAAATGGTACGAACTGAGAATCTTTCTGTTGGTTCAGGTAGGACCTAATGAGCAAAACAACCATCACTGAGCCTTTCAGAAGTTGATGACCCAGCCCAAAAACTTGAATCCAAGTACTATATATGACTCCTGGAGAGCTGTGCTGTGAGCACATCAGTGCTTGCCCTCTTTAGAAATAACCTGGTACTCTTCTGGAAAACATGAGTGGGCATGTACACTGGATTTTGTGCTGTGTATGTTTTCTTTTCCCATCCAGCTGATAATTCTCTTTCACTTTTCTCTATTGTTCACACCACAAACCACATGCTAAATAAGGTTCTAATCAAAATGAAGATCCAAACAATGAATAAGAAATGCTCTAAGAAGCATATTCTTTCCAAACGTATGAAGACATTGAAAGTTAAAGAGTTAAGAACCTCGCCGGTTCGGATCTCGGGCATGCACTGAGGCACCGCTTGGCAAGCCATGCTGTGGCGGTGTCCCATGTAAAGTGGAGGAAGATGGGCACAGATGTTAGCCCAGGGCCAGTCTTCCTCAGCAAAAAAGAGGAGGATTGGCAGACATTAGCACAGGGCTGATCTTCCTCACAAAAAAAAAAAAAAAAGAGTTAAGAACCTTTCCTAAAATCTTAGACCCGAAATATGACAGAATTATAGGACTCCAATCCACTAACCCTTAATCCATAATAATTTTCACTAGATAATATCACCTCCCTAATATCAATATAAACAATTTTGGTCGTACATAACACATGTTGCATATGAATTAAAATTGTTCCTTAAAATAAGGCACAAACTAAACTGGTTGTTGCCATCACATGGGCCATTTCTATTTCCATTTGATCCCATACTTGTAGGTCAAAGAAGACTTATTAAGTAGTAAACCACATCAGCTGCAGCCGACTCCAGACTCACAGGCTTCAGGCTGATTCAATTAATAAAAATTGACTTGAAGGTAGATTATCAAATACCACTATCAGGATATACGAGGAGTAGAAGAACTTCTAATTCATTTAACAAAACTATCACCACCTTCTAGAGTGCCACGTATGTGGCAGGTGCTGAATTGAGATAAAAATGACATGGTCTCTATTACCAAGGAATTCACATTCTGAGTCATCACACCAGATAGATGATCTGTAAAGTATCAACTGTTACGTCAAGAGGGACACAAAATGCCATGGAATGGAGATGGAGGACACAAGAGATTTGTGTCATCTTTACACAGGGACAAACGCATCTTCTCATTTTTTCCAGTTGTAATACATACCAAAATCACTATGTTTACCCCCATAATGAGACACCATAAAACAGCTCCTCAAATTATTGGGAACATTATTTTTTAGTTGGATAACAGCTAATATAACTTCCAAGACATGCAGCAGACTTTCACAGATAGACTAAGGCTCACACACAACTCTCAGAATTGGTTTGGGTTAACCACTTACAGTAAAGTTGCCCTCCATTTACAAGTCCTTCTCCAAAGTGTTTAGTAGTTTAAAATATACCGCAGCCAGGTCAGCGATTTTGTGTGTGTGTGAGAGAAGAATCAACATGGGCTTCTAAGGCCCTGGGAAAATGTTGTGACGTGCCCGGGTACAAGAGAAAAGAGGTGCAAACAGAGAAAATAAGGGAGAAAATGGGAACAAGAGAACTGTCAAGAAAATCCATTTTATCTTATGTACTATTGTTTTTCTTCTATATGCCAGAGACCTAGGAGGCACGCCATAAAATAAATGGATGGTGGGAAAAAATCTTTTTAATATATGTATATATAATAGTCATAGAAATTAATAATCGTATGTTAGGTAAATCTCTAAGGCCCATCAAATAGATATTCTCAATATATAACAAAATTATAGTAGTCTTCATTGCTTCTAGGTCTCTCTCCTCTCTGTCTCTGTCTCTCTCTCTCATAATTCACTCAAAATGAACCATTTTCAAAGGACCCAGCAGCCTGAAGGCAGAAAATTCTGCATTTTGATATGCCAGAGTAAAATCAGGAATAAGCCTATGCTCATTTTATGCCAGCATATTGGACCTGAGCCTCTGTGTTCAAGAATCAGAAATGGGAGGACTATTTCCACCAGGTTACATCTGAGCCAGAGGGACATCAATAGATTCTAAAGAAGAGGGACAACCCAATAACGATTTAAGATCTGTGGGTGAGGCAACCTACACAGCCCTCTATCACATAAAATCTCTACATCCATCTCCAGCAAGATGCCTTGAAACTGCTGCTAATCTAGGGATAGTCACAAACACACTAGTTTGGATCCTTGGAAATTGCCTTCTTGATTCTTGCTTTCAATAAGATCTTAAATAATTTGTTTATCACTTGGGCCACTTGGTGATAAATGGAGTTCATTCAGAGTGTCTTCTAATTAATTAGTTTGCTTTCTGTGCTATTAACGGAGGCGCAAGCATATCCATTAGCCCTTTGGGAGTTCTCTTGCACGCAGCCTTTGACAAAGGCATGCTTCTCAGACCTGTAAGGAGCTGACTCTTGGTAATCCTGTTTGGGCTTCAATGGGAAGTGAAAGATCCTCCCAGACAATCAGGTTGTCCTCTAGCCCAAAAGGGAAAATAAATATCAGCAGGACTGTGCTTCTCTTGAAGTGGCTATAGTTTCGCTGCAATTTCCATCCAAGGCAACATGCATTTTGTCAGGCTGAGGTTCAGCCGTTAGGTTGCTAATTAAGTTAACAAGTGCTGTGTGCAGCTTAATTTGGCAACAAGCTATCCTACAGACTGTTCAATAAGAAAAGCAGCATTTCCATAAAGATTCTGTTTTTAAGATTTGGAATTAAGCTAAAAACTATAACGATCCCAAGAAGGGACGTTTGATACAAGTGTTTAAAATGCAGAAAAGGAAAGTATACTGTTTTGTGCATTGGATACTCACATCTTTTATTTACACATTTACTGCACAGTGTAGCTGAAATAGGGGTAATTACCTGTGTAAATTTTTAATTCATCATAATTCAAATAAAATATGTTTCTCTGCCCAATTCCTTCTTGCAGCTGTCATTTTGCCCAACTGCAAATTGACATTTAGTAATGAATTTCCATTGCAGTGGGCTAATTGTGGGTGTGATTTATCCTCTTGCTATCCTCCATTGAGCTGCCTCTCCTCCAGTTTCTACGGGCTGAAAAAGAAATCTGTTGGTTCATTTATTCAATAAATATTTATTGAGTGTCTATTGTGTGCCAGACGATGCACTAGGCTCTAGGGACTCAGAGGAAAAAATGTGCCTAGCGTGGGATCTCGATAGAGGTTCCAAAAGAATAATCACGTGTTTATTCCATCAAAGAAAACAGTTTGGGGAGGAATATACCTGGACGAAAAGCCTGGAGACCAGCACTTAGGTGTATGGTGTATAAATATACCTAAACTCAGTCACTAACCAAGGAAAAAAAGAGAAATAAGCGTTATCTAATCTCTCTGGGCCTCATTAGTTCATTTATAAAGTAGAAGAGTTGACCTATTTGTTAAAGCCCCTTTTAGCAGATTTCTTGAATAATCCCAGTTCTGTCATGACCTATCCTCAACCAAATGCTAGTTCCTCAACCTACAGTTCCTGTCTCCTTCCCACCTCCATTTCTGCATATTAAAAGACTACTCAATAAAGTCTGTTGTCTAGTTAATTGTATTCTATCAATGTCAATTTCCTAGTTTTCATTAATGTACTAGTTATGTAAAATGATACCATTAGGGGAAGCTAGGCGATGAGTACTTGGAATCTCTCCATGGTATTTTTGCAACTTCTTATGGGTCTGTAATTATGTAGTAATAAAAAATTTTAAAAAAATACTCCCAAATTCACAATCTACCTCAAAAATAAATTAAAACTGAAAGCAATCTCTCTATTATAACATTCTGACTGCATTATAGTTAGTTACAAATCCACTTGCCTCTCTCTCTTTTTTTTTTTGCTGAGGAAGACTGGCCCTGAGCTAACATCTATTGCTAATCCTCCTCCTTTTTTTTTCCCTTTTTCTCCCCAAAGCCCCAGTAGATAGTTGTATGTCATAGTTGCACATCCTTCTAGTTGCTGTATGTGGGACACGGCCTCAGCATGGCCGGAGAAGCGGTGCGTCGGTGTATGCCCGGGATCCGCACCCGGGGCCACCAGTAGCGGAGCGCACGCACTTAACCATTAAGCCATGGGGCCGGCCCCCTCCACCTGCCTCTCTTGATTTTAAACTCTAAGAGATAGAACTGCATCATATTTATCTTTGTATCCTCCATAGGCCTTAGAATATTTGCTTTTCTAACCTAGGTTCATTCAATTAAATTCAACAAACTAGGTTCCAAACACTGGTTAAAACATTTCCTTACATCTCTTGTCTCATCAGGGAAGCTCTGCCTTACATCCTATTTTCCCTTTAGTGGCATTCAACAGAATCTGTATGCAGAACACATGTAGGCATACCGTTCACATACTCATTTCTCAAACTTCCTACCAGTAAAATGTGACTGGTAGTAACACTCACCTGGATACCAAGGACAAAGCGAGTTAATTAGCCAGTGATGGCAGAATACAGTACATAAATCATGAAGCATGACAGAAATAGGGGTGATGTTGTACAAACACTCAGGTCCTACAATATCCTGTTCTGGATTTGATTTTCAAATGGAAGACAATTAAAATAAAGTACACTTCTATTTGGTTCTGAATATGCTTTCCCTAAAGCTTTTTGAGAACTTGAGACTCCAACATTAAAACACACATGCATAATGTGGATACCTGGAGATTAACACAACAAGAAGGGGCTCCAAAATGTCGTTTCTAACCACTTCTGACTTGTATTTGTAAAAGCTGGTAGCAGTTGGAATCAGCCATCTGTAGCTGCTAAGATAAAGACTGCTATACCTACATACTTTACTTTTAAATGTGGGTCACTGCAAATAATTAAGATGAGTTTCTGTAAAATTAAAATGGAATTAAATTAAAAAAATTCAGTCAATGGCAGCCAGTATTTGAGGACATGGGTAAGCTATTAAAAGAAAAAAAAATATCCAGGATAGAAAATTGCAAAAGCTAACAAAAATTTTTTAATTGTTTATACTGTATGATTTAAAAAGGTATTTGTGCTTGATTTTGCCTCTAGGAATAATGGATGAATACCTTGAAATACTCTAATTATGTATAAATAGAGAGAATGTAATTACTAATGGTTATTCATTTTGAATAACCAAAACCTGTTGATTATAAATATAAATTCCACTTTCTCAAAAATTTAAATAAAAACTATAAAAATATTTTACTATTTATCTACTTTACTTGAATGCCAGTTGAATTTTATACTTGTATTGCATTAGCAGTCTTTCCTCTACTTGCCTTTGATCTGAACATATAGTAGTGAAACTTAGACAAATATATCAAAGTTGCTCATCTGAAAAATTGGACTAGTGTGACAAATGTGGCCAAGAAAGGGAATATAATTAAATCCACTAATTTCTTTACTATGTTGAGCTGTTTTGGAGACCTTAATAAAATTAAGGAGCTACCATACTTGATGTATTAAAACACAAACTGGATGGATTCAGTTTTGTAAATTAACATTGATACGACTTATACCAGAAAGCTAAAGAACTAAAATAGAATGGCCATCTTTATGTCAATATTAATAGACAACAGAAGACATAGTATGATCTCTACCGTTGCAAGTAGCTATTTATATAGGAGTCCTTAGTTGTCTAAAAGCTGTCTTAAAAGTCACAAACTATATGATTGCTATGGTAGGCAGGATAATAAGCCTCCAAAGATGCCCATGCCCTCATCCCCAGAACCTTGAATATATTATGTCCCACGGCACAGAGGAATTAAAGTTGCAGATAGAATTGAGGTTGCTAATGAGCTGACTGAAAATAGGGAGATTATCCAGGACTATCTGGGTGGGCCCAATGAAGTCACAAGGGTCCTTATAAGTGGAAGAGGTGAGCAGAAGAGTCAGTGTTAAAGTGATGAGATGTGAGAAAGACTTAACCAGCCATTACCAGCTTTGAAGATGGAGGAAAGGACCACAAGCCAAGGAATGCTGGCAGCCTGTAGAAGCTGGAAAAGGCAAGAAAATGGGTTGTCCCTAGAGCCTCCAGAAGGAACACAGCTCTGCTGACTCCTTGATTTTAGTCCAGCGAGACCCATTTCAGACTTCTGACCTCCAGAACTGTGAGATAATAAATCTGTTGTTTAAAACCACTAAGTTTGTGGTAATTTATTACAGCAGCAATAAAAAACTAATACAACTATACTTCCAGTTTCTGGGTCTGCATATAAGGAACTTGGAAGCTGCCACAACATCCTAACAACAAGTAAAAAGCTGAGCAGACTGAAATATCAACATTTCCAGGATATATAAGAGAGTTAAGGATACAGAGCAAAACATTGTCCCCAAGATTGGAGAGACCTACAGGCAAAGATATACAAAGAACAACAACTTACCAGAACAGAGATAGATGAGTGGAAACTGCCTACCACAGGAACCAGTGCCAGGATAGAAAAACCTCAACTGCAATTCACACATTGCTGAAGGCTCAGTGCAGAGAACTCTGAGAATTAAAAACCCCAGGGAGACCCGTCATAAGGAGGCCCCACAGTTTTGTGAGATTTACCACCAAGAGCTTGACCAGGTTCCTACAGTATATATTTAAGAAAAATGCCCTATTGCTTCCAGCAGGAGGGCAGAAAGAACCATTTTGAAATATACCAAATCACACTGATCTTCTTAACAAGGACTGCCCCTCAGGGGAAACTAGTTAAGCAGAGCGTAACCTGCCGGGATAGTATCAGGGCACTCCAAAAGGCTAAAAACACAGTTTGAAAAGACAGAACAAGCATCAAAACCAGAATGGCAGGGATATTGGAATTATCAGACCAGGAATTTAAAACACTATGATTAAAATGCTAAGAGTTTTGATGGATAAAGTAGAAGCATGCAAAAACAGATGAGCAATGTAAGCAGAAAGATGAAATCCTAAGAAGGAGGCAAAAAAGAAATACTAGAGATTAAAAACACCATAACATAAATGAAGAATGCCTTTGATGGGATTACTAGTAGACTGGACGCAGCTAAGAAAGAATATCTGAGCTCAAGGATATCTCAATAAAAACCCCCAAAACTGAAAAGCAAAAGAACAGATACTGAATTTAAAAAAAAAAAGAAGAAGAAGAATATCCAAGGACTGTGGGACAGCTACAAAAGGTGTAACATATGCGTAATGGAAATATTGAATGGAGAAGAAAGATAGAAAAGAACAGAAGAAAGATTTGAAAAAATAATGACCAAGAATTTCCCCAGATTAATGTCAGACACCAAAACACAGATCCAGGAAGCTCAGAGAACACCAAGTAGGATAACTGCCAAAAGAACTACAACCATGCATATCATTTTCAAATTACAGAAAAACAAAGATAAAGAAAAAATCCTGAAAGAAGCCAGAGGGGGAAAAGAAAACCTTTACCCGCAGAACAAATATAAGAATTACATCCAACTTCTCCTCAGAAACCATGCAAGCAAGAAGAGAGTGGAGTAAAATACATAATGTACTGAGAGAGAAAACCCACCAACCTAGAATTCTGTACCCTGTGAAATTATCCTTCAAAAATGTAGGGGAAATAAAAACTATCTATCTCAGACCAACAAAAATTGAGGGAATTTGATGCCAGTAGACCTATTTTGCAAGAAATGCTAAAAGAAGTTCTTTAGAGAGAAGAAAAATAACGTGTCAGAAACTCAAATCTACATAAAGAAAAAAGCAGCAAAGAAGGATTAAATGAAGGCAAGATAAAAACTTTTCATTTTCTTATTCTTAATTGACCTAACAAATAACAGTTTGGTCAAAACAATAATAGCAACAATGTATTCAATTATGTATGCTTGTGTATATATCTTATGTATATATGTGTGTATATATATAAAATATACACACATGTATGCCTATATATAATTGAAATGAATGACAGCAATGATACAAGGGACAGGAGAAAGGATTTAGGATTATTTTGTTATTATAAGGTATTCATACTACCTATAACATGAGATTAAACAACACACTTCTACATAACACATGGGTCAAAGAAGGAATTTCAAGAGAAATTTAAAAATATTTTGAACTAAATGAAAATGAAAATACAACTTATCAAAATTTGTGAGATGCAGCAAAGCAGTGTTAACAGAAATTTATAGAATTAAATGCATGTATTAGAAAAGAAGAAAGATCTATAATCACTAATCTAAGTTTTCACCTTAGGAAACTAAAAAAAGAAGAGCAAGTTAAATCCAAAGTAGAAAAAAAGAAATAACAATTAGAGCATGAATCAATGAAATTGAAAACAGGAAATCAGTAGAGAAAATCAATTAAACTAAAAGCTTGTTCTTTGAAAAGATCAATAAAATTGATAATCTTCTTGCCAGGCTAAGACAAAAAGAAAGAAGACACAAATTACTAATATCAGAAATGAAAGAGGGACATCACTACAGACCCTATGGACATTAAAAGCACAATAAAGGAACGCTGTGAACAACTCTATGCCCACAAATTTGATAACCTAGATGAAATGGACCAATTCCTAGAAAGACACAATTTGCCAAAACTTACGTGAGAGGAAATAGCTCCTTGAATAGGCCTATATTTTAAAGAAAATGAATCAATAATAAATAATATTCCAAAAAAGAAAGCACCAGGTCCAGATGGTAAATTCTACCAAAGATTTAAGGAAGAAACTATTCCAACGCTCTACGATCTCTTCCAGAAGATAGAAGCAGAGAGAGAGAATACTTCTTAACTTATTCTATGAAGGCAACATTTGCCTAACATCAAATGCAACAAAAACATTACAAGAAAAGAAAACGACACACCAGTATCTCTCATGAAAATCTTCAACAAACTATTAGCAAATCAAATCGGACAATATAGAAAAAGAATTATACACCATGACCAGGTGGGATTTACACCAGGTATGCAAAGCTGATTCAACATTCAAAAATCAATCAGTATAATCCAACACATCAATGGGCTAAAAAAAAAATCACATGATCACATTAATAGATGCAGAAAAAGCATTTGACAAAATCCAACACCCATTCATGGTAAAAACTGTCAGTAAATTAGGAATAGAAGGAAACTTCTTCAACTTGATAAAGAATAACCACAAAAAGCCTACAGCTAATGTCATACATAATAGTGAGAAACTCATAGCTTTCTCATTAAGTCCAGATACAAGGCAACAATATCCTTTCTCCCCACTCATTTTCAACATTGTACTGGAAGTTCTAGCTAATGCAATAATATAAGAAAAGGAAATAAAAGGTATACAGATTGGGAAGGAAGAAACAAAATCATCTTTGTTCATACATGACATGATTATCTACGTAGACAATCTGAAAGAATTGATAAAAACTCCTGGAACTAATAAGAATTATAGCAAGTTTGCAAGACACAAGTTTAATATACACAAGTCAGTTGTTTTCCTTTGTATAGATATGAACAAATGGAATTTGAAATTAAAAACACAATGCCACTTACATTAGTACCACCCAAAGTTAAGTACTTAGGTATAAACCTAACAAAATACATACAAGATCTGTATGAGGAAAACTACAAAACTCTGACAAACAAAATCAAAAAAGAACTAAATAAATGAAGAGATATTCCATGTTCACAGATAGGAAGACTCAATATTATCAAGATGTGAGTTCTTCCCAACTTGATCTAAATATTCAATGCAATCCCAGTCAAAATCCCAACAAATTATTTTGTGGATATTGACAAACTGATTCTGAAGTTTATATGGAGAGGCAAAGGACCCAGAGTAGCCACCACTATATTGAAGGAGAAAAAACAAAGTTGGAAGACTGACACTACTTGACTACAAGACTTACTATAAAACTACAGTAATCAAAACAGTGTGGTATTGGTGAAAGGATAGACAAATAGGTCAATTGAACAGAATAGACAGCCCAGAAATAGACCCATATTTATAAATATAATTGACTGATCTTTGACAAAGTTACAAAGGCAATACAATGAAGCAAAGATATTCTCTTCAACAAATGGTGCTGCAACTTAACATCCACATACAAAAAAATCAATGTAGATACAGAACTTACATTCTTGACAAAAATTAACTCAAATGGAACACAGACCTGAATGTGAAATGCAAAACTATAAATTTTTTCTAAAAATATTCTACATATGTATGTATTAGATTTTTATCTTCATAAAAAGGACGTCATGCTGTAGATATTTTTTAGGACTTTTTTCTCAATATTAGATTGGTTAGGGTTATCCACATTGTGTGTTAGCCTAATTCATTAGTTTTTGACTGCTGTATAATATCCCCCTTTTTATGACTAGACTACAGTCTATCTACAAGAGCCATATAGAGCTTCTATTAAGAGTTTTAACACTTTTTTTTGACACTTAAGCCTTTAATCCTTCTGAAGTTTCTTGTATATTACATGAAGTAGAGATCTAACTTCATCTTTTTCCACATGTATAACTTTTTTCCCAACTCCGTTTATTGGGTAGTCCCTCATTTTTCTCCACTGATCTGAAATGCCCTATTTATAATATTCCAAACTTCCGTAGATGTGTAGGTCTGTTTCTGGGTTCTCTGTTCCACTGGTCAATTGCTCTATCTCTGCACAAATGCTATACTGACTTACTTGTATTAGCTCCTTGGAAAATCCTGGTAGCTGATAGGGTAAGTTCTTACTCTTCTTCAAAAACAGTCTAACTAGTTTGGGTCCTTTGCTCTTTCAAAAAAATTTTAATATTATTTTATTAGGTCAATAAACTATATTTTGATTGGAAATGTATTGGCTATCATAATGTGAGAATTTAGATGTTTATATAATCAGTGTTCCTATGCATGATCATGATAGGTCTCTATTTAAGACTTGTGTTTAAAATATGTTTTTAATTTCCCTATAGATTTCTTGCACATCTTTTGTTATATTTATTCTACAAGTATTTGATATTGTCTGATACTGTTGTAAATATCTTCTCTTAAATTGTTTCTAAGTACTTTGTTGCTGGTATATAGAAATTCAACTGACTTTTTAATTTAATTTTATATCTAATCCTCTTGGGGAATTTTTTTCCTGTAATTTCTAATAATTTGTTTGTAGAATCTTTTGGGTCTTCACGAAAACAATCTTATCATCTGTAAGTAATGCTATTTTCATTTCCTCCATTTTGCTCCTTATTCCTCTAATTCCTTTTTCTGGACTCATTACACTCTCTAGGATTGCCATTAGAAATAGTGATGGGGGCATTTTGTCTCATTCCTGATTTTTGTGGTAATGCTTTTGACATTTATAAATTGAGATTGATGTTTGCATTTGTTTATCATAGATAGTATTTATCAGATTGGGGAAGTTTGTTTCTATTTCTAATTTACTACAAGTTTTGTGTTGAATGAGTAATTTTATCAGATATTTTTCCCATCTAATGGGATGATTGATTTTTCTCTTTTAATTTGTTAATGTGATGAATAACATTTATGGGTTTTCTGATAGAGACTATTTTTGTGTACTTGAAATAAACTCACTTATTTATGGTATATCTTTTTCGTACATATTGCATTCAATCTTCAATTTTGTTTAAGATTTTTGGCATCTATATATTAAAAAGTGAAGTGGGCCTGAGCTTTTCCATCTCTACAACATCTTTTTTTTGTTTGTTTTGGGATGAACGTTGTCCTCGCCTCCTTGAATGAGTTCAAAAATGTTTTTTCCTTTTCTATTATGGAAATTTGGAGGAAAAAAAACTCACATTGATGTATGCATTTTTATTTCTGGAATTGCACAGGAAATCTAACATTGTGGTTACCTTAGGGAAGAGGGATAAAGATTTAGGGAATGGAGAGTGACGATGAAGGAGAAGAAGGTCTCTATTTTCATCGTAATCTCCCCTGGCTGTTTGGTTTATTCATCATGTTCATATATTACAGTGTATCTTAAGGAAAACATGTTGAAGAATGGAAGCTTCTACTCACCACAAATATAAAGTAAGCTCATCCTATCTATCGATCCCTTTATAACAACATTAGAGATAGCCTCCAGGGTACACACACAGAGCCCAAGTTAAACCCCTGGTGCTGACTTTACAGTTCACGTTTTCACTACACCTGTCATGTGTCTTATCCTCCGATAGGGATGTTTGATGTTTCACTGCTCAGCATCCGATGTTCACCATCCTAGTAACTAACCCTAGTTTCCATCTAAGGGAACCCCACACTCCTCCACTCTCAGTGCTCATGGCTGAAAGAGGCCCCACACTAACTTTGGGGATTATTCACATTGCCCAATCCCAGGCTAACCAGCAAACCACATTGGTTGTCTGATGACCGTTGCCTGTCCAGTCACAGCGAGTCTCAATACTCATGTTGGGAATGAGGGGTCAAAGAAACTCTAGCATCTCCTGGCTGTAAAGAACGAAGAGCCTGGAACTACATCTATTTTGCTACCATAAAAGTAGCACACTTGGTTGCGCACAGGAAGACAGCTAGGAGAGGTGCAGAAAGGAAGAGCTGGGGCTCTGGTGACATGACTAAAGTCTCTGGATCAATCCATTCCTGAAGCTCTAGACCTACCCAGTGATATTCCATTACCTGAACAGACAAGCCTATTTTCCGCTTAACTCAGTGTAAATTGAGTCTGATTTTACTTGCTATACAAAATTCCTTAACTGGCAGCACCCACCTATGTAATAGGAGGAATTTGACAAGCAATTTCCTTCCTTGAGAGAAACTAAGGTGCAAGCAAAGCAGTGCTTACATACTCAGTAAACAAATATCAAAAACAAATTGACAGTTGGTATTCCGGAAAATGTTGCCTTTTCAAATTGGTTGTATAGCTTTAATGACGGCATCTAGACTATAAACTCCTGAGACATGTGGGCTCCTCAGTGGCAGAGATAGCAGAGCCAGCTGGAAAGTTCGTAAGACCTGCTGGGATCCCGAGCTTCCACCGAGTGACCTTGGGGCATTAATAGAATGTTTTCGGAACTCAGTTTCCTCAACTCTGTGATGAGCATAGTAGTGTTTCCTAGCAGGGTTTTTGGGCGAGTTGTATGAGATAAGAATTGCTTGACATAGAATACGGTTCAGTAAGGCACAGAACTTTGTGGTATTTTTTCTATTAACAGAAGTCGTGTGTGTTTTACCTCGAAAAATCACTATGTCAACTGAAATGGTCCAAAGCTTTACTAGCCTAGGGTATCTTATGTTACAAGGTAGACCTGACTTTTTTTCCATTTGATATTTTTCCCATACAATGTTTCCTTCCTCTTCCAGAATAGAGACCAGAGGAGTGTGTCTCCTGTGTACTGACCAGCCCTTGAGGCCGCTGGCTGGGCTCTCTCACTCACTGCTGGGACCCTGGCTTCAGCCCAACTGAGCCTTCACTCTGGTCTCTGCTTGCACGACTGCCACCAGGCAGCTCTGAACTGCCCCTGTGGCCCTCTCAGGAGTGGTGCTGGCAACCAGGCTGTTCTCTTCCTTTGGGTCGACACTGTCAGCCATTGCTGTCTTTGTTCATCTGTTGGACTTCACTGCTGTTTGTGATGTTTGGATCAATTGCCGTTCCCTCTACTGTTAGAAGTTCCACCCTTGAAACTTCTCACATCTGTTTGCAGCTGCCCTGCCTTGGTTCCACAGCCCAATGCTCTGGTCTGTTCCTTTTTCTCACCCCCACACTGATTAATTCCACCCCACAGCACTGGATAAAACCAACAGTGCCATTTTCTCTAAGCCTCTGCTCCAGGTTTCAGTTCATGAAATACCATAGGCAATTTTAACAAAAGAAGCTTACCATAGTCTTAGTCACTAAAACAGCCCTAGGAAATACTTCTCTATTTGTGTATTTCCATTCTGTACTGCAGCTTTTTCCTCTAATATAGTGTGTGACTATAAAGTAGTGGGTACAAATGTGGTCCAATTTATTTTTTCATGCAATAAATATGGATTTAATGTTTTATTATAAATTGCTGTTAGTGTAAAAATTTGCCTTTTATAATAGCATACTTTATTATTTTTGAAGTTGCCAAGGTGATCTTTTTTTATTTTATCTAGTTGATTACTTTACTTTGCAATTGACAGAAATAATTTTAAGCTAGGAAATGCCTTCTCCACAAAGCAAATAAATAGTATTTTCATGTGAGTAAAGAGAAAGAATGGGCCTCAAATAAAAGTAGAATAATAGAAAGGACCACGTTTCAATTTTATAGTCTTTCTGTCCATGTTACAACATTTGACTTGTAACCTTCCTTTTATGCTCACCATCTGCACACTGCTACGATACAGGAAATGTGAGATGAGTCCAAGTCATTTAGATCTATAATATTAGGTGTGAACATAACATCTAAATAGAATGAGCCTGGTCTGGGGTAGTGGACTAGAAGTCATATAATTTCTGTCTCCCAGTCACCATTCATTTGTTATGTCCTTGAGCAAATCATTTAACCTTTCTATGCCTCCAACTTTTTTATGAAATGGGATAATACCTATTCCCATCACAAGCATTTGTAGAAAAAAGAATCTGAATTAAAACTGTCTGGCATTTTACATAAAAGGACTTTAGGAAAAAAATAATTCCTGGACAGTAATTTGCAAACAAGCCCTATCTATCTTGGCCACCACCTTTATATATGCAGATTCCTTGTTAACCTCAAGAGAGCGAGACAGACACATAACTCTAGCTAGGAGCCCAGACTAATTTAATAATAACAACATCTATCAAGCACTTACTTTGTGTCAGGTGCTGCTGGAAGTGCTTTACATATATTACCTCTATTAATCCCCACGCTAACTATACGAGGCAGGCACTCTTGTTAGTTCTGTTGAGGAAAGTTGGTTAGGCAGTTGAGGAAAAGCAGGCACCAGGAGGTTAAATAGATTGCCCAAGGTTATACAGCTGGCATGGAATGGAGCCATGTTAAATCTGGTCTGATCCAGAGCCCGGGCAGTTAGCCACCCCTGGGGGGCACAGCCATCCTCACTTAGCTGTAATGCCTCCCAGGACCACAATAGGCCTGTGCTCGCCTGGGGTTGGTACCTGGATGGGCTCTGTTTGCCTGAAAAACTGAGAACCGTCCAGGGAAATACTCATCCCAATGGAAGAGATGACCAAGGAGCACAGATTTGGATCAAAACTCTAAATATTGGAAAAGAGAGATGATGTTTTTTAACATCATGATGCCTGTTACTTGGAACATTCTTTAGTCAGAACAGCCACTCAACTAGTCAATGGATAATTATTGAGCACCTCTATGTTCCAGGTACTGTTGCTGCCGATGATGACGTCAATGAACAGTAAATATAGAGTGCCTGTCTTCAAAACCATTCCTTCTTATTGGGGCTGGTGAAGAGGGAATACACAAATAACAAACAAGCAAATAAATCAATAAACTAGCATCATTTCAGATATTAAAAATTATTATGACAAAGACCTGGAAAGGGCTTGTTCCTGAGTCCTCGGGAGAGGACAAGCAAGTAAAATTAATGAACTGGTTTTTGGACAGCCACTGAGCACTGTTCACAGCAGACTGTGTAATTTTTGTACTAGTAGTATGAACATGAGGGTACTTTTCCTACCTGAGTTGCTATGGGGGGCAGCAGAAACACAGTAGCCTAAGCTACGAGCTGGATCAGACTTCATAGTTTCATCTGTACTGGAGAATAGACACTATTCTTTATCCTAACAGAAAGATAAGCAAAGAATAAGAAAAAGGAATTCAGCAAGGAAATTAAATATAACAATAAACATGAAAAAATAAACATGAAAATAGATCTCATTATAACTAAAGAAGTGAAAATCCAGGGCCAGCCTGGTGGCGTAGTGGTTAAGTTTGCATGCTCTACTTCGGTGGCCTGGGGTCTGCAGGTTCAGATCCCAGGCGCAGACCTACACTGCTTATCAAGCCATGCTGTGGTAGCGTCCCACATACAAAACAGACAAAGATTGGCACAGGTGTTAGCTCAGGGACAATCTTCCTCAAACAAAAAAGAGGAAGATTGGCACAAATGTTAGCTCAGGGCCAATCTTCCTCACCATACAAAAAAAAAAAAAAAGAAGAAGTGAAAATCAAATTGCAGTGAGGTTTTTCCTTTAATTAAATTGTGTGAATTTTTAAAAATATAATATCTAGTATCGGGAAGAGATCTAAAAAACCATAAATTATTCTACTCAACAATGATTTATCGAGTACTTATGCACTAGAGATACATGCATTTATTGAACAAACATTTACGGAGCATCTACTGCATATGAGGTGGTTTGCTGTGGATTGGGGTTTCTGGTGGCCAGGGCAGATATGGCTCCTGCTCTCCTGGAGCTTATATGCTAGCAGAGGAGACACTTAAAAAAAAACCACACACACAACAAAATATGCATTTAAAATAGTGAAAACTGCTGTAAAGGAGATATTGTGGCTCCTACAGGAGTTAATAACATTAGAATTAACCTAGTTAGGGCAGGAGAATTGTCCTTTGAAAAATTAACATTCAATCTGAACTCTAAAAGATGAGTAGAAATTAGCAGGGCAAAGAGGAGTGGAAAGTTCTTTCCAGGCAAAATCCACAACATGAACAAAAGCGTGAGGTAAGGAGGAACAAGTGTGTTTGAGAAACTAAAAGAAAAATCAGTGTGGTGGAGTACGGGAGGCAGGAAGGGAAAGGCAGGATGAGTTGGAGAAATGAAAAGGGAGCAGATTGTGTAGGGCAATGAGAAGCCACTGTAGGGATTTAAGGAGACAAGCCAGATGACCAGAAATAGTGGTGAAAAATGAGATAAGACTCTGCTTTCGAAGAGCCAACATTCTGGAGGGGGGAACATGTATTTTCAAATGTAATTCAAGGAGGTACAAGTTGGCATAGAAATTTTGTTTGGCAAATTGGCAAAATCTTTAAATCTAAAGTACATTTGCACCCAGCAACCTTTCATATTCCATAGATATCCTTGTATATGTACAATGATGTAAACATTATTGAAAATTAGAATCAAAGTGTCTATCAAAAGAATATCAAATTAATACAACATAATATAACCATAAAATGAAATGCTATGCAGCTATTATAAAAGAATGAGATGAATCTACATATATTACCCTGCAAAGATGGTTTTAAAACAGCAAAGTTTAGACTTGTAGATATAGCTCTATCCCAATTTTCTTAAATAAACCAACATGCATATATATATCAGGGGGCTTTATACTTTAAACACTTATGTCTTGCTAGATTTCATTAGAATGACTATTCATTAAAATGTAATATTTATCAGTAAAGATACTCACATACTAAATGTATAGGAGATATTTTTAAGGGGAGTATGCATTTTTATAATAAAGGATAGAGAAAGATATTTTTCAAAGCATAGATAACAAGACTAATGAACAGACAAAAAGTTACATGCTTGCATTTTTGGTCAGCATGCTCCTGCATTAAAAATTGATGCCAACCAGTAGACAACATAACCAACTCAAGTTTTCATGGGTAGAGAACAAATTATGTTTCCAACATTTTTACATAATTTATTACTGCCTATTTTATTGGTATTTGTTTATTATAAATATAGTATGAAATATTTGCAGGTAATAATGTTTCTATTTGTTTTAGGTTCTCTAGGCCTTAGGACAATGTTAGGTTCATTGTAAGCATCCAATAAATGATTGTCGAATTGTGAGACTCTCATGAAAGCTGACTTCTGATCCCTTAAACTCAGGAAATCATCCTAGAAAACTGAAAAAGTGCCTGACGCCATTATGAGAAAGAGGCAATCTCACATCCAAGAACCCCAATTTGCCATCTAAAGAGAACGTTCAAACTGACTGCTAACAAAAATGATCGTGGCCGCGACTCAGTCTGATCTCTGAAATGGTATTTCTCCAGCCATCACAGAAGACTTTCTTTAAGGATAATGTCACAGCCGACTAAGATCTCATCAAGGACCTCTAATGCCCATTACAATCATTTTAAACGCTCTCAGCTGAAGCCAGCAAAGTATCATTTAATTACACAGGGTTTCTGATTGCTTATCATCAACCCTTTCCCCCTCAGCTCTTCATCCTTTGTGCCTCTCCTCTGTGGAGAGTCCACACCAATCGGAATAGCAGCTTTTGTTAAGGACGATGTGAGCAGGCACAAAGAGAGGAAAGAATCAGAGTCTGGAAAAAATTAGTGAGCAAATCTTTTCTCTTTAATTCCTATAACGTTTCCTCAATCACCAACATGTTTATCTGATACTCAGCCATTTTACCAATTTTAAATCTCACTTCTTTTCTTAACTGATAACAAATGTTAACATAATTCAGGTGAATGAGATATAAAATAGTTATATGTTTTGGGATTACAAGGTAATGTCCCATAGACTACTGATTAAACGGGATTTAGAGACACATTAAAAAACAATTTTATAATCTTCTTTGCATAGAATGGAATGAGAAGTTATTTTATCAAGTTTTCATAGGAAATATGTCTTCTGTTTTGACATGAAAGATAATAAATTCATTGTAGAACAATTAACATAATTTATTCTTTGGGGATAACTTCAAATTATGTGACTTAAGCCTTCTCTAACAATGTCAAATGAAAACTATTAAGTCAATACTCATGCACTCTGGTTTTAGTCTTTCAGGTTCTATACGGATTCCAAATTTCAACAGTCTCAGCATGTTGAGATTAAATAATTCAGGATGACAAAAAAATATATTCAAGTTATTCCTTTAAATGGCCACCCGCCAAAAAAAATAATTGCTCTTTAGACTGGAAAAGGAGCAAAGGATGCGTATAAATCCTCATTTTCATTTTTCTGTTTCTGTGATATTGTGTATGTTTCCTCCCCATGAAATAATTAAAGAAAACTATGGACAAGCCAATTCAGATAACTTTTCAAGAAAACACATTAACTCTGTTTTCAGTAAAGTTCCATTGGAAGTCATTGACAATTGATGTTTGACAACCTGAAAGCACTTCCTGATTTGGAGCAGGTGCAGGTTTTAATAGGCGAGCTCCACAGACGCAACAACAAAGGCCTCCTTGATGCGATTACGCTTATTATTCTGTGATTGCTACTTCCTGATCAGGGATACATTCAGTCATAAAAAAAAAAGTACTGTAGAATTACCCATGGATTATGTATGAAATTGTTGGGGGTGGGGGAACACAAGAGAAGCCTCTCAAATATTTTCAGTTGATGCAGGGCGAATGACAGCTCCAGGTGGAATTCTGTACGACAGAAGACCATGATTAATCCATTGTCTTTATTTAAAAGAAAACGGGGACATAAAGTATAGCAGAGTATTTTTGAAGACATTGTTTGAGGGAAAGAGAAATTGGTATAAAATATGAGGCCCTCATTATTTGAATATGCATCATTTGATGGATGACATGCTGATAGGACTCCAGTAAGGGTAGTAATAAGTTTTGCTGCAAACCTAAAACTGCTCTAAAGAATAAAGTCTATTTAAAGAAATAAATTAAGGTGGTGCAAAAAAAGTCAAATTATAAAACAAGATGTACCAAATGACTCCACTGTAAATATACACACATACACACATGAAAAGAAGATCAAATTATAGACACCAAAATATAATATAGAGGCAATAGGATTAGGGATAAATTTTATTTGCCTCTTTTTCTAATTTTCTAGAATGCTTTCAATAATTTTTTTAAATAAGAAACGTATCAAATAAGAGTACGACACAGAACCAATATAGTAAGCATTTAAATATTTATAGAGCCACCTAACACTTTCTTGTTTCCAGAACCCAAAAGAATCAGAGAAATTTCTAGAATTATGGGGAGGGGATAAGAAGTGGCAAGTAACTAAGTGAGGGGTAGTTCATTCTCTTCCGTTTTAGTCATGTAGCATTATCTGAAACAGCAGTTTACTTTTGCACGGGCCCATTAGATGAATGTCGTCAATTTACAAGTGACGTCACACAATGATTTGGAGGACTATGTTGTTAGCCACAGGCCTGTAACAAATAGTGGGTCTGCATATTCTCCTGCTCTACAATGGGCAGCATACTTATAGCATCTTATTTTTGCAAATGGTTGCTCTGTTTCTCATATATGAGCATAACACAAGCCAATATATATTATGGTTCTTTGAGGGAAACATATTAGGTATTTGTCCTTGAAGTTCCTCTATCTCTTGGCAAATACAGAGAGATTTGAATGCAACTAGTTTGTTATGTAGTGCATTCAGGATTTTTATTTGTTTTGCTTCATTTTTATTTTTATTCCATTTTTGATTTTGTACTAAATAGCATCAAATTACCTGAATCTATAGGGGCATTTTTCATGTAGAATACCTTTCTCTCATTGAAAGCTTCTCAGTTTCCTGCCACAGGAATGACCAACCAGTAAATCTAGATCAAAACTACCAATTATTTCCTTGAAGTCTTAGGATTTCCGCCATAGTCTCTATCCCACTATTACCAAGAAAAGTCCACATTTACCTTCTTGGTATTCAAATTTTTTGTCCCACCACAGAATTCCTTTCCATCCTAATATCCCACTGTTCCACAATTAGGAATTCCTGCTCTTGAATAGCCAGACTATCTACTTTGTCCTCAACATGGCATCCACATTCCATCCTATGTCTTTACTCATGCACCGGTCTCCTCCTGAAAGTCCCTTGTCCCTCATTGCACAATGCTGAGTGAGGTATTCTTATCGAGATAGCAGTGAAGTTGAGCCTTGATTCCAACTCCTAAATAATATATCTTACCTTCCTTCCCAAAACACAACACAGTGCTAAGGTCAAAGACAAAGTTTAGGCTAGAGACATTCTGGTAATTGAGTTTTCACACTTTGAGAATGCATGAAAATGAGCAACATTAATAAAAGATCTTTGAAAAAGATATAATAGGGAATTCTAGATCACAAACTACTTTTCTTTATCTGACATGTGTACCTTTGAGTATTTAAACCCCCTAAATTGACCTTATAGAATACATGCATGCCTCATTTTTATTTTCATGAAAAAGCTGTAGACCAAGAGATTTTTTTGTGGTATGTTTCAACAGATACTTATTAAGAATACACAATTATCTATAGTGAATATTTGATGCATAACCAGGGGGCAATATCAAGACCTCAACTCTAAAGAAGGAATCCATTAAATAAACAAAGTGAGTCCGCACTATTTTTCAATAAATTGGAGGGTCAATTAAAGTCCAATCAAGTCCTCTTTTGTGCTTTCTGCTAGGATATCAGTTAAATAAGACTTTGTGATGGGGTCTACCCAACTGGGAAACTCACATGAAATTAGTGGCTGTGATATCAGAGGAGTGGACCCTTTTCAGGTACTTTTATTTAAATATAATTAAATAGATTCTATAACTAAGGGCTTTCTATAAGAAGTATTGGCAAAGAGCTACCTTTGATCTTTGAAATGAACTGTAGGTGTGCGTGCACACACACATATATCACAAAAATATACAGACGTATTTATAATTAATATGCAGGTTTGGTGTTAGCTTATAATCTTTCCTATAATTTTTCCTATCCCATAGTCAGGTGGACCTAGGGTAGAAGTCAGTCCATTTTTTCCCAATTCTACACTAATAATAATGATAATAATACATATTGATCACTTACTACATGCCAGGCACTATTCTAAGCTCTAAGTATTCTAAGTCTTTCAACATTGTAGATAACACTGTAATAGGCATTTTTATGCAGATATCTTTTTTTTGTATAATTACTTTCTTAATAAAACTTACCCAGAAGTGAAATCATTGCCTTAACACAGTAGCTACGTTATAGTTCTTGAGATACATTTCCGTATTGTTTTCTAATATGTTTTATCATTTTGCTATACCACTTGCATGCACAGACATTTCACAAAACTTACCATATATATTAACGTCTTTCTACTCATTTAGTTCTCATATCAATTCTCCATTTTACAGATGAGAAAACTGAGACATTTACTCTAAATCACTCTCAGTGACCCAGAAACTCTTAGATGCTCTTTGGTGCCTACAGAGAATTCATGGGGTCTCGCTCAGGACTACTTATAATTAGACAAGACCTTGGAGTCTTTACTTCTAGCTGCCTTACCATGCTTGTGGGCAGGAATTTTGACAGGGACTTACAGCAACCTCTGGCTTCATCTGGGAAAAGTTCACACAAATCTGTCTAACCTGCCCCACTCACCCACCATCAACAGGGTATATATTAATTACTCAATAAATATGTGCTGAACAAAGAAGAATTTAACCAAATATATATTAACACAGAGTGAGATTCAAATTTCTGAATCCAGACATTCTGTGTTCTAGAAACCAGAGAAAACTGAAAATGAGTAAGACTAAGGTCACTACTGAGAAAGCAAGTGTTTTAGAAGCAAATTGACCCATGCTTCATTTTCTCCTGGGGTCACCTGTCTTCTTTCCATGGGCAGGCTTATGTAGAAATACCGTGAGGGTGGTTCAGAGGAACGAGCGGTTGTCAAGCAATGTCTACTGTGGACAGTTCAATCTCAAATGATTTATGAAGTTTTAGTTGTTTATTGCACACAATTGCTTTATATGAAGGAAGACGCAGTCCAGGTGGATTTATTAGAGCCCTCATTAGATTAGTGTGCTGGCAAGAAATGGCTTAATTTCACTGAGAAATGCCTTTGATTGTTCCCTCACCCCAGAAGTCCTATCCAGTGTGTGAAAGTTCAAGAGCAAACCACTTAGGGCTAACAAATGAATGTCTTTCCTCTTGTTGACAAATAAGCAAAATGAAGACAATTGGTGATTGCGTAGGTAATTATGCAATTTTTCTAAGGATAAGAGAATAATCCTCTGAGAACACAAGTAGTAGTTGAATTACACCTGAACATACCCTCAAAATCACTCTATAGAGAAAGCTGTTTTGTACTGATACTTTTTGATCCCTCAAGAAAACAGTGAACCTTAACTTATTTCCAATTTTTTTCCCAGGACTTATAGTTTCATACTAACACTTAGTCCTCATCGTATGATTACGGAATTTTAGAACTGACAATTTACACACAAAGAAATGGTTCAGCAACATCCTCTACAATACTCAGCTTGATAACTGCTGAGTGAGGGTAGAAATCTACCCTTCTCCTCATATATTATTTTCTCTATAAATAAGGTCATCCCAATTAATACAGAAATGCTGACATAGAAGAAAGTCAGTTAAATGAAAGCAGGTACAGCTTTAAAGTGTATCAATAATTATATTATTCTAATTAAAATAGATCCTTTGTTTATCTCGTCTTGTCATACTTTTTTCTAAATCATTGCATTGTTCACAGCTCATTAATCAGTATCAATGTATTATTATCAAAAATAATGGAAACAAATCTAACGACTATAATTTTCAAGGATCAGACCAACCCAACACTCACAGTTTCTTGTAATTGTTATCAGTGATACTAAGAGGAGTAGTCTTGAATGTCTTATGATTATAATCTACTTTAATTGAATTGATTCCTTATAACTAATTATGTGACAATGTTTATTGTTATTCAGTATGTCACTATACAGCTTTCCATAAGCAAATAAAAACTATGTTAGTAGAAAAATGCTTCAGATGTCACTTTTTTAATAAAATAAAAAATATAAATAAGCTGATAATGTAGAGTACTGCAAACATGGGAAGTAGACTTGATTTCACTTAGAAAAAAAAGGAAGTTATATAAGCCATATAAAGTTAAGTAGGAATATTTACTTTAATCAAATACTCATATTAATTGTACAGCCTGGTAACAAAACAATTCTTAAAATCTGGAAAGGCAAAAAGAAAAAGTTGCTCATATCCTAGGCAGATATATTCCATCTTTCGAAGAAATATAAAATAAGATAAGCACACCACTTTCTATAACAAAAATATGAGTGAATGTATCCAACTTCTCTAACCAAATGGTATTCTGGGGGACAACAATAAACACATGAGCTCTGTTAACATATATAATGAGTTTCATTAAATGTCTGTGCATGCAAGTGGTATAGAAAAATGATAAAACACTTTAGAAAATAATATGAAAATGTATCTCAAAAATTATACCATAGCTACTGTTTAAGGCAATGATTTCACTTCTGGGAGAATTATATTAAGAAAGTAATTATACCAAAAAAAAAGATAGCTGCGTAAAAATGCCAATTACAATGTTATCTACAATGTTGAGAGGAATCGAAATGATCTACAGTAGATGAACAATTCAATCAATTCTGGCATAGTAGCTTGCTTGATGTAATATTAGTTATCCATTATAATTATAAAATCTATACAAAAACAGAAAACTTTAATAATCAATGTTAATTGAAAATAATGTAAAATACACAGTAGAATTACAGTGATGTTAAAATTTTCTTTTAATCGGAAAAGATTGTGAGGAGGATTCTACATAAGTAGTACATTTGATTAAGGCAACAAAAGTAATAATGATTTCATTTTTTTACAAAATATTCCTTTACTTGAGTGATTTTCTATATTACCAAAAAGTAAAGAAAAATAGTTGGAATGTAAATTCCAGAGAAAGGTAAAATTAAAATAAGATCTTCATAGTTTAGAGTAAGTGAAAGGTTATAGAGTATTAGTGATTTGTTTTTAGGCTCAGTTCAATCAGATAACCTAGAATTATCTTGCAAGCTATTTGTACAAATAGAAAAATGGACAGATAGCCTTCTGCATATTCTCACCTGTTAAGAAGACAGCTCAGAATATGACTATGTACTTTGAAAATCATAGATGGTAATATTTAACTCAGAACAGCATACTTTGCCATGAAACATGTTAAATTGCCAGCACTTTACTGAAGTGTGGCACGGGATATTTGATGCACCATTGTCTTCCACACAATTTACCCTAAACTCGTCTCTTCATCTCCTCATACTTGTTTTCTCAAAGTGACTGTAAGACATCATTCCATTTCTTGGCAAATGCCAAGTATGAATCATTACTAACACTGTAGCAAATACCTAAAGGCCACTGTGAGTTTATAGTTACAATAAAATGTTGTATCTAATGTAGAATTTTAGCACTTTCTGGTGTCCCTCTAATACTAAAGTGATAATTGCACCATTGGGCTGTTTTATGAGGCATTTGTTCACCTCCAGAGTAGATAAACTGGAAGAACAGAGGTTAAAAATTTCATCCTGATGGTAGAACTGGGTTATAACTTAGGAAAAGAGTGCCGAAGAGCACATGGCAGAATGCTTTGCATAGACGTTCTTTTCTGCGTGTGTTCTCATTGGCCACTAAATTAAAAATTAGAGCAAAGTTACCGCAAAATTAATATTGCGTGGAAACATGAGAAAAAGAATACAAGAAGAAATTTCTAGTTGAAAAATGAATCCAAAGTAAATTGTAAAGAGCGAATATATAGCTTATTTGTAATTGATAGTGTGTGCCAAATTTAACAATGTTAACTGATGGATTTCCTTTCCTTTGTAGGTTTAATTGTGTCCCTTTGTAGTCCCTACTTAATCAATTATAAGAAATATTAAATCATTCTGAGTTTTCCTTAGAATAAGAAGCAACTAGATTGAATACTTGTATAAATCACATGCCAACCTTTTGAGTCTGTAGTGTTTTAAAATTTCACATGAATTGGCTCTTTGCTAAAACTTTCACAACTCTCAGCTGGAAATTTTGAGAAGAGTAGATGCTGAAGATAGCACATGAGTCATAATTACTTTTTAAATCAACTTTTTATTTTGGAATTATTTTAGATTTACAGAAAAATTGCAAAGATATACAGAGAGCTCCCATATGCCCTTCACCCAATTTCTCCTATTGTTAACATCTTACCATGATGCATTTGTCAAAACTGAGAAACTGACATCAGTACATCATTATTAACTAAACTCCAGACTTTGAATTTCACCAGTTCTTCCAGTAGTGCTAGTCTTCTGTTCCAAGAACTGACTCAGCATACCATATTGCATTTAGTATAATTACTTTTTGTAGGAAAGAAAGAGGTGCGTATAAATTATTTAATTATAAAATAACATTCTCACAGCACCATTTTTCTTGCTTCATTTTGCCTCTTCCCAACTGAACTGGTAGTAAACTCATAGTATAAAATGAAAAATATAACATTCCAAATATACATAGATCATATTTGTGTAGCCCACGTGCACTGCCCAGAACACTGGGGACAATTTTATTACAGTTTTTTATTTCTCCAAATCAAAACTGCAAAGTCCCTGCCTACAGGACTAGCTGGGATGTCCTGTTATCTCCTTAAATGAGCAACTCCAACCCCTGCATTTCCTCCCCAAACACACTCCTAGCATATATCCAGCCCAATGTAGGAAAGAGTTGGTTGGATTTTCATAGTCAAGAGAGGGAGCTCTGATGTCTAATTAACCTACTTTAGCCGTAGTTCACACCGCCTCCAACATCACTGGTAAATGTGGGCTTCCCGGGGCTGATAGCTGCTGCAGGGCCATATTGTGAGCTGACTTACTGCCCAGGCCTCTTGATGGCCTCCAGCAGAAAGCAACAGCTTGGCCTCTGAGCTCAAATTATTTGAGCGTGCTTCTTCCCAATTCCCAGGTCACCATTCTCTTATTCCTAGATCTTTCAAGTTAGGTATCACAGAGCCACTCCCTCAAGGCAGCAGACATTGAAAAAGCACTGTCTTAGAATGATTCAGGCTTCAGACTCCTAGGATCTAGAGTGTCTGTCCTTTTCTGCCACCAGATTCATCTTTCCCTACTCCAGCCATAGAAGTTAGGCATTTTCTTTCTCGATCAACACTCAAAACAAAAAAGTACTGACCCTGTATACTCTCAAATTGGAGCTCAATGCTTTATTTGAAATCCATATATTCGAAACACATAATCTAGTTTGAGGGTTTCCTGAGGTCAGGGGCTTGCATGCTGCTTCATTTGGGGCCCATAATTATCTGATTGCACTCTCCTTTATCTAAGCCTGGGAGTGGGGAGTAGAGACCAGGAAGGAATGATTGCCTAACCTCACTAGTGAGGCGCTATTTCTAGTCCTAGAGCAGAGATAAAAGCAATTTTTTAACACAACAAAATTATACATTTATTATAATTTAAAGGGAAACCACAAATTTAACAAGGCTGTGTTCTCAAAGAAAACTGAAAACATAATCATTTTTGTTATTTTCTTGAACTATAAGTTATTAAAAAGTTATTTTAATGTAATTCCTATTCATCGTAAAAAAATTTGGACAACAAAGAAAAATGAAAATCGTTCTATGTCATGAATGCCCAATAATTATTATTGTATGCCATTAGATATATTTCTAATTAATATATTCAATGATATAATGAGAATCAGAAGATATGTACTATTTTTGTGGCTGGCATTTTAATAGCTTTATTAACATATAATGTATATACCATATAATTCACCCATTTTAAGTGTATAAATAGACAGTTTTTATTATGTTTACAGAGTTTTGCAACTACCTCCATAATCAAATATTAGAACATTTTCCTCATCTCAAAAGAAACACTGACCAAGGAGTAGTTGCTCCTCTTTTCCCCTCCCTGCATGCTCTCCCCTAACACTCATTCTAGGCAATCATTAAGCTTCTTTCTGTCTCTATATTTGCCTATTCTGGCTATTTCATATGAGTGAAATCATACAGCATGTGGTCTTCTGTGTCTGGCTTCTTTCACTTAGCATAATGTTTTCAAGGCTTAGCCATGCTGTAGCCTCTACCAGTATCTCATTCCTTTTTACGGCTGCATAATATGCCATTGTATGAATAAGCCACATATTTTTTAATCCATTCATCAGTTGATAAGCATTTGAGTTGTTGGTGGTCTTAATGAAGTCCCATATTTTTCTGAGTTTCTGTTTATTTTTCTACAGTAATTTTTTCTGTTTTTCAGATTACACTATCCTCAGCTGTGCTCAGGCTTGCTGATTTTCAATTCTATCAGCTCAAATCTACGATTGAGCTTTTCCAGTTAATTTCTCATTTCAGTTCTTGCACTTTTCAAATCCAGAATATTCACTTGTTTCTTTTTCATAATTCCTATATCTTTACTAATATTGACTAGTTTATAAGTCAATTTTATCATACTTGGTTTTAATTCTTTAAATGTGATTTCCTTTAGTTCTTTGAAAATATTTATAGTAGCTGCTTTGAAGGTTTTGCCAAGTCCAACGTATGAGCCCCCTCAAAGGCAGTTTCTATTGCCTGCTTTTTTTTCCTCCTGCGTGTGAGTCATACTGTTTCTTTTCATGTCTTAAAATTTTTGTTGAAAACTTGATACTTCAGATACTGTAGTACAGCAACTCTGGATACTGATCAATCTTCTCCTTCTTAGATCTGTTGTTGTGGCTGCTATTTGGTTGGTTGTGTGTTTATATATTTAGTGACTTGGCTGGAATAAATCCATGAAAGCCATTTCCCCTGCAGTATGCAGCCTCCAGTGTCTGAGCTCACTATTTTTTCCTTGTTTTTATCTTGTGGCCTGGCTTCCTAGGGCTCTCCCTTGGGTTGACATAAATCACTTATTAGTCTGAAATTGTGCTGAAGTCCTCTTAGCCAGTTAGGTTCTCATTCTTTCCCATTGCATGTGTGTGTAACTTGGAGACCACTTTCATAATTCAGGGACTTTATGATTTTGACTGATTTTTAGCCAGGGCCCAATAGCTTGGAGGTTCTCTGTCCAGTTATTTTTGTGAGGGAGCCGCCTTGGGCATGCACACAGTATTCTTAACCACCAGAGATGAGTGCCATTTTGTTTTCAAGCCTTACTTCTTAGAAATCATCCATGGACCAGAGTAGCTTATTTTTCAGCCAGTGTTTGGTCATAGGTTGTTCTTAAGCCCCAGAGCCAATAAGGCTCACGGCCCTTTGCTGATGGATCTGGATGTAACTTGCAGAATGCCTTCAAGTCTGCTTCACTTGCCACTTGACTCTTCCTGATTGAAGCCTAGCATCTGTGCACAGCCTTCTGGACCCAGAAAGACGAGTGGTATCCCAGAGGAAACTTCTTACTCTGGTTCTTTCTGTTAATCTTCTGGTTGGTCTGCCCCTTTTCTTGTTGCTACTAGTATCATGGAGCTACCAGCTCCCTCTTAATTGCTCACCACCAAGATCTCCATTGTTTTTGAAAGTACCCTTTGGCAGGAACTTCTTTATGCTCTGTTCCAAATGAAGTCAGTCTCTTCAGGCAGAGTTGTGGACATCTCAGTCATTATAGCCTGCCTCTCTCCCTGGGTAAAATCTCTACACTACTATGCTATTGCTGGGGGCAGGGAAAGTGGCCGGATTCTCACAGAGTGATACTTCTACTGTACAAGTGGTCCATGGCAGTAGGAGGGTGGTAGCCACTGGTCTTCTTGGCTCACCCCTCCCAGAATGGAACCACCAATTTATGAGCAAGCTGGAGTAGGGCAATTGGAGCCCAGTATTCTTGACCTACCATGCCTGGAGTAGAGCTTCCACCCTACTAGTGAGGGCTGAGTGTATGGCAGAAGGAAGCCCAGTCCTCTTGGCTATGCCTGCTTGGAATAGAGTTTCCACAACCTGGAGTTAGGGTGGGGGTGAGATGAGTGATATCAGTGCCTACCCCTCCTGGCACTCAACTGCAGACTTAGACTGGAAGTTACAGGAAAAGAGAGTCTTCATCTTCTTGACCACACATTCCAGGGTAGAGTTGATCTAACATAGAGTGGAGAGAAGGGGAGAAAGAATGGGAGCAGGATCTTTCTCAAATGCAACAGACTTTCACTGTTCTTACAGAGATTTAGTTCATTTTCTTGAATAAGCATGTCTCCATTTGCTATATGCCCTTATGATATTCTCCAAAGACTGTAAATGGTTTTGTTCTTGTTGTTTTTTAATTATTTTCATGTTAAATGTGTCCACTGAGACCCTCACAGTCATTCTGGCAGTCCTAGTATGCATTATTTTTATGGTCCATAATTGCTATTTTGTTTTTCTCTTTGACAAAATAGTTATATGGGAAAGAACTGTGTGCTTTGTTTTGTTTTTTTAACTTCAAGTGATTGGGTTTTTATTGTTCTATCTTTTAATTTCTCATATTGCTATTAATACTCAGTTTTATTTTATTGTGATTTAAAATAATGAGTTTTTTCTGAAATTAATTTTAAGTCTTTTCTGTCGTCTAGTAAACGATGATATTTGCTCTATTTTTTTTTTTTTTTGAGAGAGAGAGATGAAAGTGAGGAACAAGTGGTCCAAGGAAAAAAAAAGAACATCCAAATTGGAAGATACTCACTGATATATTGGTTTTCATGCTGAAAGCAGGTTTCATCACAAACTAAATTTAAGAAAATCTCAATGAGGGCTTGCTTTACTAACAAATCCGCACCAAGAAGCAGGTCGTCTATGAAAGACACAGCATCAATTTTGTAGAAAATTTATGGTGTATTAAATGAGAGATAATTTTCTTTCTAGCCATTATTATTATAACACAAAAGCAAAGAACCGTGGAAGAAAATCAGAAGAAAGGAAAAGCCATGCCCTGACATATAGTTTTCCGTACCAACTGAATTATTATAGCTGATGATATAAATGTGTTTGAGCAGACATGTATTATTATTGTCTTATAATATACAAAAGGATATTACTGTGCAATGTGAACTGGTATTAGAATATCCATTATATCAAGGAGGACATTTATATACTATACTACGAAATGATGAAGAGATAGAGTAAGTAGTTACAATGGTGTTAATAATATTATTCTGTAAATGTAGCTTTTCATTCAAAGAAGAAAAAGGATAAGAAGGAGTCATCTCACAGAGCACTCAGAAATTGTTTATCCCTCCTTAATTTTGTGGGTTATTAAACTGCCTGGCCTTTCTTGGGTTTAGAATTATTGTGCCCTTCAGAAGAGCACGGTAGGGGAAACTGGCACTATTTACATCTGACTGTGGATCCGAAGTCCAGTGTCCCCTGTTATTGTTAGGGATGAAAAATTATTTGAACCAAAAGCTTCATTGGCGAAATTGCCAGGAGGATAATTTTGTCTTGAGCCAAATAAAGGCTTACCACGGGGGTAGGGGGCGAGGGAAGGGTAACCTGTTAATTGACAGAGTGCTCTCAGGTGTGAAGGGGGAAGGCTTGAGATTATCTTTTGTTTCAGAGATCTCAAAATGAGAACCTTGAAAGTTGAAGGAATTGCTAAATTCAGATAGTGAATATTGGATGGAAAATATGAAATAGGACAGGCAGCTTCAAAACTAGGCGGAATGACATAGAGATTCAGAGCCTATGCTCAGGGGATCAACTCTCTGAGTTCGGATCCTGCCTTCACCCCTTACTCACAGCATGCTAGAAAAAAAACTTCACGCTGCTATGATTTAGTTTTGTCACCTATAAAATGGGGATATTAATAGGACTGATATAAGGGTTAAAGGAACATATTCATGTACATTTCTTTGAACAATTCTAGGAAAATAGTAAGTGCTCAATGAATCATGGTTGTCAACATCAGCAGCATCATCACTAAAATACTTCATCAGCTACCACTAAGACTTCTCCTAAATAGATTAATTAATTAATCTAATTTTAAAAGTAAAAGCTTTAAAATATAAAGCAAATATCTCCTAATAGACCTATACCTAGGGATAGAGTTTCAGACTCATATTAGGGCAGAATAATTATTATATCTGTCCGGGATAATCATCTGGGAATCCATAACTCAGTTTAAATGTAAACATCTAACCTTATAAAACACCAATGATAAATGAAAATTAAATGTCTCTTAACATTAAACAGTCCATAGTATATTTGACCTCCCTCAGAGGGCATCAATAGCAAAGAAGGAAGTAGGGAGAGTCCTCATTTTTTGAGGTTGAGGTTTTTCTCCTTAAGCGTGAAATACAACAATAACTAGGTCCTTAAAAATACATTTGAAAATATTATCATGCCATACTCTAGTGTTGCCTACAGAAATATAAACAAATAAGTATATAAGAGTCATGTAGGAATGTCTGCTTGTCCTTAAAAAAAAAAGACTATACATTCTACATGATTTTCTTCTTTCCACCAACACGTCTTCTGTGAAGTGCTATACACCATCCTTCATCACCCTCCAATCCGCTTAGAGAAAATATGGTGATACATTGAAAGTAAGTCACAAGTTATATGAATACTACAAGTTCCTGGATTCCTACGGAAGTCCGTGACTTGGTCTTTTTGTCCTGGCATTATCAGTCTTGGTCTTCTGAGGAATCAATGTGAAGACCGACTGGAACTTTGTTAAATCCCCCTTAACAGTCCCAAGAGGCTGAACAGGAAGCCAGGTCTACAGTATTTCCTCAGCTAGGGTCACCTGAGCTAAGCCTATTCTGCCATATTCTTTAGGATCTGGAACTGCAAACATCTCCAGAATCTTATCTTTCCTTCATCTTATTATCGTCACTTCCTAGACTAAATTTAGTATGACCTATATAACTGGATACAAAAATTGAAGCTACAACTGAGACACCAAGATACAACAGATATGAACTTCCAAGGCCATATTACCAAAAATAGAAGGTAAAGAAAAATTTTGCAAACCTGTTCCTCATTTTTTTACCCATTTTCTCAGATTCAGGATATGAAGTGGATCAGCATATACAGAGGATCAGCAGTTTACGATGAAGTATTTTTGGGAAGTAGCTCTTGATTGATTTTTGTGTCCTATCAACCCCTTTGGGGAAAGGATTTCACAGGGTTCTGCATCCTTACCCTCTCTTGGAGAGTTTGCCATTTGTCCCCTGCAGTTATGGGGATAGTGGAGTGAGGCCAGGTCTCATCAAGGACTCTAGCCCAAGATAGAGATGTGGAGCTATTCTGCTGGCTTTGGGTCACCGTGCAATTGCAGAGGCTGCAAACAATGGATGAGTGTGTGGTTCCCACTGGCCATATGTAGAACACATAGGAGAGAGAGAGTGAACACAAGGGGCCCTGAGTCCTGGCCAGTAGGACCACACAAAAGAAGCCCAGGAGCAAGAAGCTAGAGATGAGCTGAGGGGATGAGGAAAGAGATGCAGATGGACCACCTGTAATGAAGCCTCCACCTGCATCCATGGAGGCTAGAAACATCGAAGTTGGAGTGTCCCAGGAGGTAACTGCCAAAGGTTCCACGAAAGTGCCCCACCAGAGAAAGAAGCCAGTCCTAGTATCTTAGGACCAGAGAGTGAGAAGCCGGAGTACCAAGGAATTGCTTCATGCAAGACTTGCCCACTTTTTTCCTGTTCTTCCCTTTTCATTTAGCAGTTCCAAAGGGAACAGAACCTCAAGAAGCCAGCTTGGGGGGGCAGTGTCAAGAAATATAGAAGACGATTATAGCCCCCTTTCCCCTACAAGCTTCCAACCTGAAAAGCTCAGCTGAGGGAATAGAGAAGATTTGCATGCTACTTCATGTTTGAAATTTTGAAAAAGATCAAGCAATGAACGTTCTAATTATAACTTAGATTATGTTTGTGACTTAATATTAACCTAGATCCCTTTGTTACCGACAACTAAGGAGAAAAGTCATCAGTGTGTAGGAGCATTCGATAAGGGGCCACAGAAAAATACCTCCATTTAACACAGTTAAAGGGGCAATTAAAAATAAAATTGCATTTTGATTAAGTCATGAATCATAATTGTCCAACAACTAGTTCTACCTAGGTCAATGTGCTACTGTTATTTTTTGTGGAGTTGTCGGTGGGGCTGGAGCTCACTACTCCCTACAGTCCCTTTCTCCCACTTCTCTTTGGCCCCTGAGCTGCACTCATCAACTCCACCTGGTTTTTCAGTGCTCAGTTTGAATGCTAGTACTCTGGACAGCTCCACTGACCCTCTCTCTTTTACCTTAAGCCTATACCGTCCAAAATCCCGTTAATGCAACTGACATCTATAAGTCTATAACTTCCAAATATCTAGGTCTTTCTCCTAAGTTTAGAAATCTATCTAATTACTTGTTGCTAATCTTCACCTGGATATGTCATCATCATCTCAGACTTATTGTCTCCTCTTGAATTCCCTTTTATGATTTACGTCACCCAGGTTCCTGTGACTCAACCTAGAATGTGGAATATACTTTGTCCCTAAACACTTCCTACTCAATCCAATCTAGCAGTAAATCTTATAAATTTTCTTTTCTAGATGTTTCTGAAATCTGCTCTTTCTTTTCCAGATCCATATCCACATTTTATGTTAGGTAATAATCATTCCTTCATAAACTTAAAATACTTCCAATATACCTTCTGTCTGGCTACCAGGATGACACATTTAAGACAAAATTTTCATATCGGTTGTGAAATTCCCTATAAGCACGGTTACAATGACCTGTTTTAAGTTCTATAACAGCATTTCTTCCTTTATAGTGTGCATTGAAATCACCTGGAATCTGGTTACAATGGCAGATTTCCAAGTTGGCTCCTAGTGACTCAGATTTAGAGAGCTTGATGTGATGTCTGAAACTTCGCATGTTTAACATGTGTCACAGGTGATCCTGATGCAAATGTTCTGAGGACCAACTATCTGAAACAATGTTTTAGATGTATATGAATGTGCGTGTGTGTGTGTGTGTGTGTGTGTGTGTAAGACATCCATATATTATCACGTTACTTTTCTGCATTTTCTAAAGCCTTTCCTGAGTCCGTCCTTTAAGACTCAAAGGTCACTTACTTCCTGAAGATGTTGCTAATCCCTCCTCAATCTGCCCTAGATGAATCATAATATCTTGTATATCTTTTTATTATGGTATTTATCCCTTGTGTTATATTATTTATTTACATACATAGCTTCCAACTAGACTCTGAAGTTTTTGGAGACAGTAACTCTATTTTATTCATTTAAATGTTTCTAGGACCAAGCAAAGTAAATGGTATATGAAACGTTAATAACTGTTTATTCAATGAACAAATTAGCAATTGACCTTCTCCTTCTTGAGGTCTTTGAGATTCAAGACAAGGAAACTTACATTAAGTACTATTTCTTTTAACTCAATATTCTCTTTTAGCATTTTCCCATTTGCTCATTCTTTTGGCCACCATGTTAGAATAAGGTATGAAGGTGACAGCATTGCCCGTATGTCGGGAGATCATGGCAAACTATTGAGACATGAGGGGCCCCTAGTAAGATCAATCATACAGGAAAGAAACAGAATATTAAATTGAGAATGCATGTGTAACATCTAGCTCACTCATATATTATAAACTCTGATAAAGTAACAGGCATGAAGTGTGCTTTATTTCTCTGCCCACTCTGCATTCATACACTTTGGGTACAATATCTATTTATAACCATATCTGTATTCATCCTCAGAATTTTATATGGATTAGAGAAAAGGGAGTTGAGAATGGCTGAAATAAGAACTATAGAGTAAATGTAAACATCAATTACATACAAGAATGACTAGAGTATGCATTTCTAATATCCGTCTACAATTCCTCTTACTGAAGAGCAGGTTAATGACGGGAAGCAGGCATGGTCAGGAAACGATCATTTCTGTTTCCTGTGTTCTGAATTGCTCTTCTTTTAGGATCTAAGTCCTATTGATCCTTCTCTGGTCCTCCACACACTTTCTTATTTCACATGGTTTTGTGCAGAGATAATTGCTTTCTTATGTCAAGCTTCTTATTACAGAAAATTCTTATTCTCTTAGTAATTTCCCAAAGTTAAGATTTTTAGTGCATATTTTTCATTAACGGTATTTTAAAGAGTTTGTCTACTATGCTGGCAGGTACCTGCCACCTTATACTTTTAGCTCAGTTGTGATATCTTCTTCCATTTGTTTTGCCCTGGAACTCAACTCCTTATCTATGGATTTCTCATCATAAACCTCTTCATTCTTTCCCATGTTTTGTGCTCTACCCGTACAATAGAGACAAGAAGTCACTTTCTTTTTGTCAGGAAACATAAATTCCAGATTTTTCAGAAACATGGACACCACGGTAGTTCTTGTAAAAGTCTATTAAATGAGAATTTCATGACCATTAAATATGCAAACTGCATTGAGCCAAGCAGATCTACTAATTTGATGTTTGCTTTTTGAGATTAACTAGTTGACTTGATTGTTCTGACACCATAATTTGAAAGCTGTTAACCAGTGAAAGGAGTTTATATATAATTCACTATAGAACGGAACACCAGCAACAGAATTTTGGGGACAATACATGACCGGAGGTGCCCCTTTTAGAAGTCAAATCTGCCAGTGATGTATGCGTGAGTTCCAAATGAGAAGACCCTAGAGTTCAGAAGACCAGTTTTAAAAACCCGCAGCCAGAAAGGACGGCGATGGCCGTGGTATCCGTGGAGGTGGAATTCACCAGACATGTGAACCTCTGCCTTCTAACACTCCTTGGAGAACACAATTTACAATAGCATATTGAGTTCTCATACTAATCATAACGCTTGTGACTTGCAGAATTCAGAAAGCCTAACCAAGCACAGCCTCCATTCTCTCTCTTGCCGTGTTTCTATGATCTCATTTTAGGCTTTTCTTTGGAAGAACACACTTACAATAATTCCAAATCAGCAGGTAATCCACATGTAAAATAAAACATCTAAATCTGAGATCTAAGATGATTTCTTTTCTAAAAGGGCAAAAAGGAAAACTGCACAGTCCTGTCAGTCCTCTTTTAATGAGCACTGAATTCACAGCTCCAGGTTCTGTAAACCTCATTTAGATGTGTCAGCAAGAGCCACAGCTATATTAAAGGTCTGAAAATGGAACAATAATTAAGAAGGCTCAATGCCAATTCTTTTTCATCTTTAACTGCTGCTTACAGTTCATACACAACAAATACTAAAAGGTCATCAGAACTCATTTTATAATGAGTGCATATTTATATTTCCAAAATTTTTCCTCTACGACAAAGGCAGTGATAATTGGCTGAAAAGAATTGAATTTGGCCATGGGGAACAGGAATAGCCCAGGATACAAAGAAAGTAAAGCCCAAATGCGGGCTACACAGCACAGTCTACACGCTGAAAATCCCTTTACAGTCACACTCTACAAGGGGCAGTTTGCACATCATTTAAAGGAAATACTCTTAATATCAGGAATCAGGAGAAATTGTTTACATCCCACTTCAGTCGCTTTCTAGCTGCAGAAACTTGAAAAAGTACTTATCCTCTCAGAGGCTTGGTTTTCTCATCTGTAAAGTGGGAAAAAAATATCCAGTAATCTTTGCCCTATGATTTACCTCCTAGGATCATTATATTGATCAAACGGATTAACTCGTATTAAAGTGTTTTAAAGAGTTATGCACTGCAGTAATGGATAACATGTGTTATTTTTATTATTTAACACTTTTCAAGCTTTCATTTTTTTCTCATAAAAATGGTTTTTATTCCATAGTAGGGGATAAATTTTGAGATTCTTTCTTCAGTAGCGGAGAGGACTTGGGCTGCTTCACTCATGCTCCTCTTATGATTAATGGAGAACACCTGTGAAATCATTTACATAGACAGTTACTAATAACTAGTCACTAATAGTTATAGTCACTACTGAGTTACTAGTACAGTTACTAACCACAAAACCGGGAAAGCTGGCATTGCTATAACCGTCTCACCCAAATTAATGAAAATGTGGATAGCTTTTGTCTATTTTGTAATCAAAATAGTCTTCTCTGAATTGAGTCCATCCTCTTCCAGCCATCTACCATTTCTCACCTGGGATACTGCTACATCCTTATGCCTCAGATGGCATTCCCCAGCCACCGTCCAGAGGGATGTTTTCAAAACCCACGTCATTGTGTACCCCTTCCACTCACCATGCTCAGCAATACTCTTAGCAGCCCGTATCATCGTCCCTCGTCCCATCCACCTCTCTCATTCATCTCCTTCAATGCTCCCCCTCTTTCACTTGGCATCATGCCCAGTGACCTTGCTTTTCCCTCTGTGTGCTGAGCGAGCCCCAGCTTAAGGGTTTTTGTTCTCACTCTTCCTTCTTCCTGAAATACTCTCCTAATCTCAACACAGGAGCCAGCCCCTCAGAGATGCCTGTCCTAATTCTAAGTGTCTAAATTAGTGCTTGCCACCTGCTGCCCCCATCACTGCACCCTGTGTAGTCCCTTCACAGAAATGATCAAAATCAGCAAGAATTGTATACACTTATTTATTTTCTTTCTCCCACACTGGAGTGTGAGCCTCACAAGGGCAGGCACCTTGACCACCTTCCTCACTACGGCCTAGAATGATGACCAGCATGGAACAGGCACGTTGTAACTATTTGTTGATGGGGTGACTTCCAAAATAAGAAGTAAATGGGAAATGTTTTTTAACGTTTTGACATGTATATCAGTGCTGATGAAGAAAAAAGACCTCCTTCTTCAAGGAGCATCTGAGAAAAGATTAAGAGAGCTGAGTATTATGAAGTTGTATTTCCCTTTTATATATATAGACATCTATATAAAAGAAATGGAACTGAGTGAAATAAGAAAAATTGTTAAGTTAAATGATTCGTAATTTGAAGTTGGAATAAGATTCTACAGTGGCAACTATTGCCACTGCTACTACTAATACGTAGAAAGAGTAGTAATAACAGTTCTGCCACGTGTAAATGTTAGCTATTACTGCTAAATTATTATTATCATTATCATCATCATTAGTAGTAGTAGTACTTCTACTCCTACAGGTGAATATTTACCAAATACTTCATATGTGGAAGGCATTTGTCACAAGTTTTACAGGTATTATCTCATTTAAACAACAGAAAAATCCTAGAAGGTAGGTGTTTTTCAAAGAGAATGTGACTTTCTTCTTTCTTTGGTCAGTAAGTGCCATCACCTCGACTCAGATCTGACTGATATTAAAGATAGTCCTGGTAACCATGCTGAGAAATTTCCTTGTGTGTGGAAAAGCATCAGTATTATGCTGTGGAACTGCATCTGATCCCCCCATAATGTAAAATGGAGATCTGTTTTTGACTCTCTGCATATGTACACAATATAGTGAATTATACATAAGTTGCCTCAGCATCTGTGAAAAACGATGACTGAAAAGTGGTCCCATTAGGTAAAGAAATGAGCAGACCACAAATAAAATCATGCCCCACGCTTCCAAAGGACAGTTTCAGGTCCCTGAATATAATGTTTCTAGGTCAAAAAGAAGTTTTCATTTCATTTTCACACCAAAAATAGTATTGAATGAAAAATCGCCTCCCAATAAGGTTCTTACTATAATTACATTATTTTAGGAAGGAATTGTATGTTTCCCTTGATACAGGTGTGTATTTTCTTGCCTTGTAGTGAAAATCTTAACAAAAACTTTATAAAAGTCTGGCTTTAAAGAAAGGTGGTAAGACTTCCAAGTGGCCCCTAAACTTGCCTTGCGTTTGTTTTATTTGGTCCTGGATACTTCGGGATTTTCTCCTTCTCATTGCTCTATTAACAGGCACATTTGGCTCACTCTTACTAAAGAAGACAAAGCCTTTGAAAGGCAAGCATCTTTGGCATAATAGGGACTTATGGTGCATTTCAGTCACAGGGCTGTATGGCTGCTGGTATATTTTCACAGCCATAGGACTCACCATTGAAGTGGATGCTGATGGGGTTATCAAGAGAGAATTTCACAGAACCTAGATTTTTCAAAAAACTGTTTCACTGAAGTATAATAAACACATGGAAAGGTACATCTATCATAACTGTCCAGCTTGATGGATATTTCATAAAGTGAACATCCCTACATAACTAGCATCCAGATCAAGAAATAGAACTTTATCCACACTCCCAAAAGCCCCCCTTGTGCACCCTTCCAGTCTTCTCTATCCCTCAAAAGTAACCACTATTCTGACATCTCATATCTTGGATTAGTTTTTTCCTGTTTTTGAACTTTATATATAATATATATTCTTTTCTGTCAGGCTCTCACTCTTGCGTGTGCGAGATTAATCCACGCGTTGCTGCATATAGTTGTAGTTCAGAATCCTAGATTCTTAAAAGCTTAAAATCTAACAATGAAAAATGAGGATTCTACAGATGACTCATTTCACTCTCATAAACTCAGTTGGTTAGTTTCAGTTCAGAAAAATCTACAGTTTCCCCCTTTCATTATAAATTAATAACTTCTCCTTCCCTTGCTGACCTGAAAGGAATATTTTTTTCAATGGTGTACAGATATTTGACATTTTGTGTCCCCTCAAAATTCATATGTTGAAATCCTAATCCTCAATGTGGTGGTATTAGGAGCTGGGGCTTTAGGAAGTGATTAGATCATGAAGGTGAAGCCCTCATGAATGGCATTAATGCCTTATAAAAGAAACTCTAGAGAGCTCCCTCACCCCTTCCACCATGTGAGGATGGAGGGTGAAGACGGTCATCTGCAAACCACCAAGAACCTGCCCATACTGGCGCCCTGATCTCAAACTTCCAGCCTCCAGAACTGTGAGAAGTAAATTTCTGTTGTTTATAAGCCACTCAGTTTACGGTATTCTGTTATAGCAGCCTGAACTAAGACAATGATAAAGATACACTTGGGCCTATATTCTTATCTTTTGCTCTTCTAGCAAACAGCTGACAACAAAAAATATAGACCAAATTTTGGCCTTTACTAGAGATGCTGCTTATGTTTCTCTATTTTCAAGGGTTGTTAAAAATGGAAATGTGTGCAATTTCCCCTTAAATGTCAATAATTTTCATGCCACAGATAGAAATATTGTATTTTCTTTGAGCCTCATCGTAAGTCATTTGCTGATGTGTTAAATCTAAGGTCCTTTGAGGGTATCAGAAATGCACATTATGACCCTGAGTGACCCATTTCTACATATGGATCTCTGAGCTGAAATGTACTAGGGGTCAGAGCAAGAGAAACACTCTCAACTAGAGCATGTTGTAGTGATTTCACAGCTGCAGATGCTCAAGAGCACAAATTATTCCAGCTAAGGCTGGCATTAATCTAATCTCAAAATCCTTGCTTCAGTTCAGCCTATTTACAAAAGCATCACAATTCCAAGATTTGCTTTTAGCCAATTTGCCCCACCTAGTGAAAAACTATGTCCCTTTTCGGGGGATCTGTTCCATCTGAAATTCAGAAGTCACACTCATCTAAAGACCCTCATTTTGGAAAGTTCTAAGCTTATCTGCAGCTTTGCAAATATATGCAGAGGATTTGGGCAGCTCTTTCAACTAGGCATAAGCTGTATTTTGGAAATAAACGTAGAAGCCTTCACAAATGTTCACTGTCCCTTGATACAAACAAGTGAAAAATGATGGTTCTTTGAAGTCAAGTGATATTTTGATGTAGGTTTTCACTCTAACTTGTAAGAAACAGACAGACCTTGGCAATACAAAAGAGGTTGTATTTACATACAGCTTCCAGCACATTCTTGGGAATGAAAAATCACCACAACAATATAAAACATGCAGATCACAGACCTATCATAAGCAATGCAATCAAATTGACTGCTCAGCAATCCATATAGAAGAAAAATATGCATAATGCATTTCAGAGAGAGATGTTTGGTCATGCCTCCAAATGGCCAAATGAACCAAACTGCCTGATTCCACATTCCACCCTGGTGTCTTTTCCAACACTTCTTTCTCTAGCTAGATTTTTTTTATATCCCCTTCTCCAGTAGTCTATATCCTACCCATAATTTAAGGACTACCCCGTATTCCACATACTCCCTCTGAGCTGCTAAATAATTGCATTATTTAACAATCTTTCTTCACAATAATTATAACAATAACTGCTATGATCTGAATGTTTGCATCCCCTCAATATTCATATGTTGAAATCCTAATGACCAATGTGATGGTATTAGAAGGTGGGGCCTCTGGGAGGTGCTTAGGTCATGAGAGTGGAACTTTCATGAATGGGGTTATCACTCTTATGAAAGAGACCCCGCAGAGCTCCCTAGCACCTTCCACCATGTGAGAGGATACCAGAAGAAGTCTGAAACCTGGAAGAGGGTCTTCGCTCGACCGTGGTGACGTTCTGATCTTGGACTTCCAGCCTCCAGAACAGTGAGAAATCGATTTCTGATGTTTACAAGCTACTCTGTGTAGAATTTTGTTATAGCAGCCCAAATGGACTAAGACAATAACTAAGACAACAGCATTATCAGAAGAAGCTTCCATTTTTTTTGAGCTTCTTGCACAGCCTGGCATTTTATATGTTATTTATAGTAAACTCACAATACACTAAGAGAGTTAATGCTTCTCATGTTACAGGAAAGGAAAGTGAAGCCATGAAAGGTTAAGTAACTTGACTTAGGTCACACAGCTACTATATAGCAGAATATAAGTCTGCCTGATTCCAAAACCCATGTTCCTTCGAGAGTGCTGCCTTGACTCTACACAAATAATGTCTGAATAAATGGGAAAGGTCTCAAGCTGTACCTAAGTCTCTTCTTGACTTGGACCCATCAAGTAGATTTGTCCCCTTTAACTTTATTAAAACTGTTTCTTCTTTTAAAAAGGAAATATTGCAAATTGCACACACTATTACTGCCTTAACCAAAGAGTTTAATATTATAAGTAGATGTTTCACATTGTCTCTCAATTCTTAATCATGCACCATATTATTTGATCAGTGTCAGTACTGCTATATTTGTTGTCTTCTTCAGTTCCTTTCTTGTCCCTTCTTGTCACATACTTATATGCGTGAATGTATGTGTGTGATCCTTTTCTACAATGGCTTAACATCCAATAATTTTAATTTTTACCTGAGCTTTGCTTTCCTTTGTGAAATATCTTATAGAGTTCTGTTATCCCTTCCATCATTCTTTCTTACTGTGTTTTTGTTTTTCCCCCTACATAGTTGCCTCTGTTCTCATGTACATTTTTCCATCTTTTTTCTCTAGGAAAAGAAAGAGGCACTTCTGCTGCTGCTTCCACTGCTCCTGATGCTTCCGACGTGTCTTCACGTACTCCTCTCCATCTTAACTGGTTTGTGCTTGGCCCTGGCTCAGCTGCAGCTGCCTGTTATCTGGTCTCCTCTGGTGACCACTCTTCCCAGTGCTTTTTCAATCCATTAGTTGACTTCAGGGAGCAACACTAAAAGCATTCCCTTGGAGCGTGGAGTGGTTCTCAGGTTCACCTTTTAACCACCTCTCTGAACAATACAATTTCCTATTCAGTTTCCCTCCAGAAATCAAGCCATTTTAGAGAGAAACAACTAGCTTTCTGGCAGAGGACTTCCTTGACGATTCTTTCCAAAACTGAAACAAACCCAGCTTCTAATATGTGTCCTAATTACTTAAAGATTATTATCCCCCCAATGGTTCCCAAACTGTCCTTGAAATGTGCTGGTGAATCATTTCTGAGGATGTAGCATTTGGTTTTTAACTCTTTGCTACTGAATTATGTGTTATGGAAAGTCATAGTAGATGATTGAATTGGTCAAGTTAGCAAAACTTCAGATAAAAGTCAAAGAAAAAAATTTTTTTCTGAATTGTTAGGAAATTACAAACACACTCATCTAAATACAATGGATTGAAAGTTAAGTTCATTTGAAATGCATTATCTATTAACCATTAATCAGCACAGCTTGATTTGTTATGACAAACAATATTTTCAATGAAAAATTAGCTTATATCTTGAGGGACTTGAAAAATAAAACTGTGATATGATAATAAACAGAATTAAAGAGCAAAGTCAACAAAGGGAAAGAACAAGTTTGACCTCTAACTTAGGCAGTAGATTATTCAAGTATGTGCTGTTAGAATAAATCACACAAAACAAAGTGAGAGGAGATAATAGCAGATCTTATCATCTGGATGTTGGTTAAGTGCAGAGATGCGATTATTACAGACAGATAGACCTTCTGTGCTTCAGATGATTAAAAACAATTTTGAGGCTCAATGAATAATGTGAATAACTCCACAAAAGGGAATATTATTTTGAATACCATAAGAGATTCAATGAATTGTTCAATGGTTTTTGACAAAACATCATTTTGGATGATTAGTGGAGCACGCGTTATTCATGAAAAAGAAAAAACTTTACCTAATTCATCCAAAATATCATGTTCCTTAGACATTTATTGCTTCATGTCACTTTAAAGCAAAGAAACTATTGTTTGGAAAATCCTTGTGCTTGAAAATTGCCGTTCAACTGGTTAGGATGACCGATGTTATTACTGAAAAAACAACTTGCCTGCAAACAGGTTCATACTGAGAACGAAATGATGCAGGATTTTGAAATCAGTTGCTTCAACCTCAGATACATTAGTTGAACAACAGTCTACAGTAGAGAGAAATTTTTTTCTCCATTTGGAAATTGTTGATTTTCTTAATGATGGTGTAACAATTAACACCTTATCCTATGAGCAGCAACTGTTTAACGCAGGGTTTTGTATAGCTTGACTTATCTCAACTGCACTGTATTACACCTGAGTCACTTGAATTGTGGCTGGGAAAGAAGAAATCAACTGGTTTCCTCAATTAATTTTGCATGTGCATGATTTCCCAAGGAAAACTAATGCTCTTCTCGCTCATCAAAATAAAGGCCAGTCAACACTGTACATTGTGCTCAACACTGCATGTTGAGAAAAATAGAATTTGTGAGTCTTAACAAATAAGAAAACCCTATCAAACGGTTATCTGATAGTTTCAAAGGAATGTTTTTGAGATATTCAAAAGCTCCATGACATATTCTTAGGAATTTGATGGACCCATTCACTGTGTCAGCTAAACAGCGGATCCCACCTCTGCTGCTGCAATTATGTGGCCTACAAATTCTTTTTTAAAAACTAGGCTTTATATTTTAAAAACCAATGACCTAGAACAAATTTAAAATTAAAAAAAAATATTCACAGAACTGAGAAACTTTCCTTTTTTTAAACAAACATTGGGAGGATTTACTGGAATAAGGCAACATTTTAAATACCTAGGAGGATGTAATTAAAATTTTAAAATGTGATTAACCATAATTTGCATTTGTAAACATCAGATGCTGCTGTGGAAGTTAGCTACTCTCTGACAGGAAAACTGTCACTATATCCACATCAAAGAGAAAAGTGAAATAAATTTTCTCAGTGAAATTACTTGAATTTCAACCTCATTGTCATTTTTTCCTGTACATTAAAAAACAAAACTAGCATGTTTGCTTAGCATCCATTTATCAAAAGGTATTTTGCAAAAAAAGAAAAAAGTTTTACAGTAATACAATTTGTTGCAAAAAAAATTTCTTTCCCTTAAAAATAACAATCCTGTGCAATCTATATTTCTCATTAATTTTATGAAGTAAACAAGCAAGCCTAGAACTGGTTGGAGGAAAAAAAAGAAAAAGTTTATCAAAAAATATGTTTTCCATGAACAGATGACCATTTTTTGTTTTTTTTTAGAAAATCTGTCAAATGTTGATGTATTCCCTTTGTGATAAATTACGTATGCAACATTCTGTTCAGTTGGTATTTCAGTGCCCTTATCTTTATAATTATACAGTATCATTGAACAATACTAGAAGTCTTTTCTAATACGCTCTTTATAAAACTCTAAAAGACTTCTAAATACAGTAACTATGTCTTGTTGAAAACATAAAGGTAATATGTACTTTGGTATCAACAAATATAGATTCTAACACCTTCTCTTTTGAAATCATAAATGAGAGAAATAGAAAACAACTATTCTTTTTAAGTGTCAAAGCTCATAAAACTATCGTCTGAATTAAATGAAATGATATTAAAGCACTTAGCATAGTCCCAGAAATATAGTAAATATTCAAGATATTATAGTTTCTCTCATCTCTATATTGGCAGAAATCACGCCCCTTTGGATACCCCTACATTCTGGTACTTCACACAGTGCATAACACACAAAATGCACTGAACAAATATATGTTGAGTTATCACTAAGCATCAGGCATTATTTAAAGTTCTAAGGACATAAACAGGAAATAAAAACAATATCTGTCTTTAATGAGCCTTGCTTCTTGCCATATTTTGGGTATGGAGACCATTCAATGATGCCACAAATCTAAGGGGCAAAGTATTAATGGGTCACATCAGAGTTAGAATCTAATTTCTATCAGTATTCAAGTTTAGAAAATTGGACTAAAATAATACACCATAGGGTAATCTCAGTCCTATTAACCAGTAGGACTGATTGGGAAGAAACTGAGGAAAATACAGCTACGTAAGGAAATAGTACAATAGTAGGTGGGCCTGACAAAATGATTGCAACCTAATTACAACTATTTAAAGTTATTGGTCAATATTGTTTTGAAAATCATCCTTGATTCTTTAAGATTTTTCATACAACTCTCAATATACTTTATTCAAATTAGAAATACATCTTTAAGGTGTTCACATCTTGAATTCATTAAATCTTTAAGTTCAAGTGGTGTATTAGGGTTCTCCAGAGAAAAAGAACCAATAGGATGTGTGTGTGTGAGTGTGTATATATATTATACACATATGGATATACCCTAGTGAGACAGAGAGAGAGAGAGAGATTTATCATAAGAAATTGGCTCATGTGGTTATGGAGGCTAAGTTCCAAGATCTATAGTCAGCAAGCTGGAGACACAGGAGAGCTGATGGTGTAGCTTCAGTAGGAACATTGGCAAGATCAAGAACCAAGAAGAGCCAGTGTTTCAGTTTGAATTTGAAGGCAGGAAAAAACTATGTTCCAGCTGGAATGCACTGAGACAGGAGGAGTTCCCTCTTGCTCAGGAGAGGGTCAGCATTTTAGTTCTATTCAGTCTTTCTGCTGATCAGATAACGCCACCCACACTAGGGAGGGGAATTTGCTTTACTCAGTCTACTGATTCAAATGTTAATCTCATTCAGAAATACCCTCACAGACACACTCAGAATAATATTTGACCAAATTTCTGGGCACTTTTTGGTTTAGTAAAATTGACACATAAAATTAACCATTACAAGCAATCTTTTATTCTACTTCTCAAGTCCCATTCTTCAGCTCTCCCCCTACTCTTTCACTTATAATAAGGAATCAGGTCATTGAATTTCAAGGATGGAGGCTTCAAAATTCCTTTTTGTCTCTATTTCGGGTCTGAAGCTGTTACCACACAAAAAACAGGGTTCTCTGCCTGATGCACATAAAAAGCCAATAATTATGTCACCAGGTTTTGAGAAAAGAAAAGGCTTTATTGTCAGGTCGAACATCAAGGAGACAGGAGGCAACGCTCTCAAATCTGTCTCCCTGATCCAGGGCTTATGGCAAAATTTAAGAGGTTAGGGAGAACAGGTTGGTATGTGGAAGCACTGGGGGGGCAGGTTTTGATTGGATGGCTTTAAACATTTATGGTAAGGTGTGGAAGGGGTTTTAACACAGGATCTTCCTAGACAATGGGCCCCTCGCTTCTGATGAGAATCCAATTTTCAAGTTCCAGTCTTGTCCTGGTCCTTTGGTTCCGTGGAGGGGACAATCTTTGGTTCTGGGTATTATTTCAGGTCAAGATTTTCTCCTCTGTGCATGCTCTGGCTACATGACTTGCATTTTTTGACTTGCCCCTGGAAAACAACTTTAACCTTCTGTTGATAGGATGACGTCAGTTTGAACTGGTCCTGGAGAGCCCATGGTTACAAAGCTAGTAGAGTTTTAACTAAGTCTAGGTGAATGCATAGGAGACATTTGGAATAGGTTTTTAAATGTCATTTCTAGTCTTTGAAATAATTTCATATGAAATGTATTAAAATAATTGCCCTCAGATATCACACATTGTACTAAAATATGCTGGTGATCTATTTGTAAAGGCTCCATGTCTCAACACAAGAGTTTCATCACTGAATAAGAAAAAAATTGAGCAAGTTGTCAAGAAAGATCTGGTAGTTGTATGTAATGGTGCCCACCCAGCCCTAATTCATTCTCTTAGACCTGGCCTTCACACACATCATTGCTGAAGAGGTAGACTTGGGGAGCCATTTATATTCCACATGTATATTTTTAATTTATCTTTTCCCCTGTACTTGTGCAATCACAGCTGATTGAATCAAGGAGATTCAATCTGTTGGTTTGTCAATAACCAATCCCATTCTTTCTTGAGAATTTTAACTCTCAGATAATATAGAAAGTTATGGTTCTTGAAAGGAAAGATCTTGAAGACTAAGAACTAGTGGGTTTTTCATTATCAATAGCAAAGGAATGGCAATGTGCCCCCAGGAAGACGCTAAACTCCTTAACTTGGCTTGCAGAGCTCTCTAAGGTCTGTTCTGTGCCAGACCAGTCCTGGTAATCCAGACTAGTACTAGTACCCTTGCTATGTGCTCATATAGCATATGTCCCCTATAAAGACGCATAACATCTTTAGTGAAATATTTAATGTTATTATTCTTTCTTGTTCATGACTTAATCTCCATCTAGTACCCAACTGAGAGCAATAGTGGTGGTCTACAAATATTTGGTAAATGGTGAGTGAGTGAATAAATAACAAATGAATGCTAGACTTATTGATAGATATGAAAAAGCATAAAAGAAAAAATGAGATACAATGGGGACCCATAAGTATCAGCCTTGATCCTTGAGCTTCCTGGTTCTCTGGGCATCAGTTTCTAATAAGCTTGGTGTATTTTATCTGATTGACATATTGTTCTGTATCTATTAAATAACAAGTCTTTTCCACTAGTTTGGGTTTGTTTCTATGCCTCAAACCAATATTTCATGGCCCAAGATAGTAGGTTATCCAGGAGGCAGTGTGTACAGAGAGTGGCCAATTTCTCTACAAGAAAGAATAAGCAGTTGGAAAGGACCAAAAGTCATCAGGCAAATACGTGGATTTCCTCTAGGAAAATCTGACATGTGTCAAAGATATTGAAATTTTTTCTCTCCCAAATAAGAATGCTATCTAGATAGTAAATTTTAAACAAAAAAACAAACAAAAAAGAGATGAACCACTGAAATTTTACTTATAATCTTCTAATTATATGGTTGCAAGGCAGCCATAAAACACTTTCTCAATGAGAATTCACTCACAAATATAAAAGGAAGAACATTGGCACGAGATTGAAACAACTGTAGATCTTCACAAATATAGGAAAATGGGGTTGAACATCAGAATCATGAGAAAAGGCAGCAAGGAAAAAGAAAACCCTTCCATACTCTGCTTCTACATATAGAGCTTTAAAATATGATGTAATAAGGGTGAAAATATCTGACAATATAGCTTTCTGGAGGATAATTAAAAATTCCCAAGACTACCCAAATTCAACAATATAAGAAAGTAGTAATTCATTGAGAAAACCAGTTTTAGTCCAATTTTTCAAGTTATTTTAATTAGTAGGACTTTTTTTTTTACTTTCAAAGAGGGACAAATATATTTTTCTGCTAGCATATGTATACTCTTTTTTAAACAATAAATTAACTAATTTATAATTACAGATCTCCAGAAGAAACAAACTATAAAAAGCCTATTCAAAGAATATCTACTCTCACATTAAAGCAAAGATAACAATATTGACAATGATAAATTATATTTTCCCAGAGCATAATACTAAACATGTTACACAAACGTATCATTTATGCATGTTTATTGTGCTCTGTTAGTCTGCATTATGTTGCCTGAAATACCTAAGCATCTTTAAAGCCCGTTATGGAAGTGCCTCAATGCAATATCTAAATGAATCAAACCCACTATTAATTATTTTCATACTTTGTTTACAAAAAATAAGCATATATATATGTTTTGTAGAATATTTAGGTTAGCATTTTACATAATTTCATTAAAATTAGTTCCCAATAAAACATAATACATTGAGTTTTAAAAGGTGTTAGGAACATTTTCACAGGCACTAGAAACATTAGATTCTTTCTTTCCTTTAGCATTATCCAATGCCCAGTTAAGATGAAGAGATATTAGAATTGCTACTCCACCACAGTGTATTAGGTTTAAATATTACAGTGAAAGATCTGAGGTCTAACACATTCTGGGAAATCCATAAATCCTGCTCTAACAGTGAGGTGGGACATTAGGGAACTATAAACGCATGATTTTATACTATGTGGAATATTCAAATGAGAAATATATCAAGGCTACATAGGTCCAGCCTTATGAGAAGCTAAACAGACATAAAAATATTTGGAGTCATATTCTCCCAGTGTGTAAGATGTTCACTAAAGACCAATAAAGACTTTATAAATTGCATTGCATGTGTGGGATCATTGGGGTGGCACGTAATGCACCGCTGGCATAATATTCCAAGGGGTACTGTGATGTACTGAAACAGTTAATGCATCCTTCAAATGTGTTTTTGTTTTGTTTCAGTTTGTTTTGTTTTAAACAAAGGGATATTTTATAGACCAGTAGAACGCAACCAACTCCTTATCTAAATAACTTTTACATTATACAAAGCCTCTTCAAGAGTGGTATTAACAGTATTAGTTTTCTCGTCTCATATTCTCTATTCAATTTAATTAAAATTCATTAAGTTTTTTCAATTTTACTTTAACTTTATAATCATTTTCAGCCTATCATGGTGGATGTTCAGCTATTCAAATACATAGTCTCTATTTTTCTTTGTCTCTAAAATGATGATAAAACCATGGACACATTTTTAAAAGCAGTATCATTAAGTATTATGTTTATATACATGAGTATACATATTTCTTGTTTCAGAACTCCTACTTAACAGAGAGTTGTTTCTGTACAATGCACATTTTCTTTAACATATGTAGTGAGAAATTTGTTTGCCCACAATGACAATGGATAAAGTAAAGAAGCAAGTTAGGCCTAGCCCCAGTATGATTCTAGGTGGACCAGAGAAGGCTGAAAAACTAATTTAAGTAATCAATATCACTAAGCTACATAAAGAAAAAGTCTTAGAAACATTATTCTTGACATTAATGCAGTATTTATTTTTCCCTTGAGAATTTGACCAGGCATTATGTTTTTTACCCAAATTCAACAACAATTGTATGGACATGGCTTTAGATATATTTCAAAAGAGAATACAGAGCAAAATAATAGCTTTTCTACTGTAATGATTTGATGTGTGTGTACACTCACAGTAATCCTAAACTTATTAGAAATTGTCAGATTGAATAACAGGTCAACTGAATTTTGCAATGTCTCTCTCTCTCTTTTTTTTTTTTTTTTTGTGAGGAGATCAGCCCTGTGCTAACATCCACAAATCCTCCTCTTTTTTTGCTGAGGAAGACTGGCCCTGGGCTAACATCCGTGCCCATCTTCCTCCACTTTATGTGGGACGCCGCCACAGCATGGCTTGCCAAGCGGTGCGTCGGTGCGCACTCAGGATCCGAACCAGCAAGCCCCGGGCTGCCGCAGTGGAGTGCGCGCACTTAACCGCTTGCGCCCCTGGGCCAGCCCCGCAATGTCTCTCTTTTAACCATGCTCAAGCTTTTAGTTGAAGCAATCGTGATTCAAAAAAAAGAAGCATTTTGGGGAAAATTATAATGAGATGAAAATTTCTAGAGAGACTGTAGAAACAGACACAGGTAAAATTTATGAAGCACCTTAAAACTCATGAAAACATTTTTTTTTTTTTTGCCCTTGGGCATTTTGAAAGCCTTCTCCACTGTAATAGTAAATTTCATATATGAGATAAATTTATCTCAGTTTATTACTGTTTATTGCTGAAAGTCTAATAGAAGATACTGGCGAATTTGCTCCATAACACCTAAAAATGTATTTTAAATTATTTTAAAATTGCATTTTACAAAGTAGATTTTGTGTCCTGTAAAGTAGGGTAGAACCTTTATCCAAAGCTTATTTTGCAGCAAAGAGGCAGATTTCATTTCTCGGTTATATACAAAAATAATACAGTTCACTTTTATTCAGTTCACTAAAGTATAGATTTCTAAGCCAAATACAACATTCAGAAATATATTCTTTCGCTAATTTTCATAATTTCAGGAAACAGAGAAAACTTATACCAAGCTTGGTCTTAGAAAACAGTAACGATAAAATTTTAGAGTTGGAACATCCTAATAGTCTCAGTTCACATATTTTACACTGATTTTTAAAAGGTGCTCGAGCTCCTTACTTGATGAAGTCCATACTTGAGGCCATATTGATGAAGGTCACACAGGTTGTGGCAGACCTAAGAGGACATGTCGGAGCATCCATTCATTCACTTGTCAAATGTGACCACTAATGGATCAGGCACTGTTACAGATGTTTGAGACGTACCAGTGAACAAAACGGGTGAGGATATTGATCTCACGGAGTGCATATTCTAACAAAGAGAGTAAGAAAATAAAGAAGAGACAAAATAAATGCATAAATTATATTCTATGTTAAATGGTCATAAGTACTATGGAAGAGAAAAGAAAAGGTGAAACACAGAAAGAAGTTCAAAGAGTGATGGAGAGAGAGGAAATTTGCAATCATAAATATGTTGATTAGTGTAGACATCATTGAAAAGGTAACATTTAAACAAAGAGTAGGAGGCGATGGAGTTAACCTTGAGGATATCTGAGGATCAAACAATGCAGGTAGAATAAACACCAATTCAAATGCTTCCAGGCTGGAGTAGGCCTGGGGTGTTTGTGAGACCACACCAAGGCCGAGGTGGGTGGGGCAGATGGAAAGAGAGGAGTATACAAGATGAGGTCTGAGAGGCTGGTTGGGTCCAGATCATTTGGGACCCTATAGGTCCCGCATGATCCTACTCTATGTGAGGTGGGAAGCCTTAGGAGGGAATTGAGCAGGGGAGCGACATGATATGAATTTCATTTTAACAGGATCCATCTGGCTGGTCTGTTGAGAGGCAAGGGAAGAGGCAGTGAGACCAGTTAGGACACAATTGCTGTGGTCCAAGTCAAAGATGATGGTAACTTGAACCCTGCTGAGAGGCAGCAGTGGAGGGCGCTGGAGGCAAACTCCATCTCTTCAAGTGGCATGGCTGTGCCTGCCTGTCAAGTATTCCAACCAGGGCTGTCATCTTGAATCCACAGAGTATATTCAGTTGGGAATATCAGCGAAATGGGCAGAGAAATTTTAAAGCAAATGAATATCAGAGATTTTCTTGTGATGTATTTAGAATTATTTATTTAAAAAAGTAGTCTTAATGTCTAAACAGCATTCACATACTACCCAATTTAAATTCTAAGATGCCTTTATGACTCTCGCCATTGCATTATTAATGCAATTAATTAATTGCACAAATTAATAGAGCTAGCAATAATGTTGGAGAGAACTTGACTCATCATGAAAACAGGGGATCTCTCTATCTGGAAGACACAAGATGTAATGCAAAGAAATTCCTCCCTATAAATTAGAAGAACATCTATTCACTGTCTCTCTTTCTCATCAATGTCCAATTTATATCTTCTTTCTCCTCAAATCCCCAAACCCTCTTCCTCCACTCTCACTCTCATCTGACCATTTTCCTTCCTATTTTGCTGGGGAAATAAAATCAATCAGAAGAAAACTTCCAGATTTGCCCACCGTCACATCTCCCCACTGACTAGCATCTGCCCCGCAAACTCTGCTGTCTCACAAATTATCATAGATTCTTCCATTTAAAGGCAATCACACTGCCTGGGAATTAGATAGTTCCTCTCTAGCCTACTTGCTCTCTGCTCTCCCCTTCATCATCAACTTTTCACTTTGAACTGGATCATTTCTGATAGACACAGACTCATTCTTATTTCTCCCCTCTTTAAACAAACAGATAACCATTCTTCTTGAAACCACTAAACCTGCCAGCTATCTACGCTTCTGCCTCCATTTTTTTTTTTTTTTTTTTGCTGAGGAAGATTTGCCCTAAGCTAATATCTGCTGCCAATCTTCCTCTTTTTGTATGTGAGCCGCCACCACAGCATGGCCACTGACAGACAGGTGCTGTAGGTCTGTGCCTGGGACTGAATCTGGGCTGCTGATGTGGAGCATGCCGAACTTTACCACTAGGCCACCAGGGCTGGCCTTGCCTCCATTTTTATTCACTAGAATTGCTCATGTCAACATCTCCGATGTCCTCTGTGTTGCCAAATCCAATGGTGAGTCTTCATTCCTCATCTTAGTTGAACTTGAAGCAGTATTTGACCCAGTAATGATCCCTCCTCTTCCTTACCCTCTTTTCATGCTGCTTTCTGGACACCATGCTCTCTTGATTTTCTTCCTACCTCACCTGGTGCTCCTTCTCAGTTTCCTTTGTTAGTTATCCATCTTTTCCACAAGCTCTTAATATTAAAATGCTGCCTTAGCTTAGGTTCCCCCAAAAGTGAAGCCTGAGACAAGGATTTGCCTCCAAGTAGTTATTTTTATGAGGTGATTCCAAAGAGAATGGGAAGGTGGACGGAGAAACACAAATCAGGGAAGAAGGGAAAGCCAAATGAAGGGTGATTTACTGAACTGATTATAACTGTTTTGGATAGATGGAGCTCGACCCTTCTATGGGCTTTCTCAGAAATCGTATAAAATTAACCTAGTCATAGTCCAACCAAGGTGCTGAGGCAAGGAGTATTTATGTATCCCACTGGTCAAGGTTTTCCCCCACGGCTGTTAACTGTAACTCAAAACTTCCTGCTATGAACATGCACTGGAATGGCTGAGCGAGCTACTGCAGGCTCCCAGGGAGCAGCCAAAAAGAAATTCCAGGGAAAAACCAAAAGATACACAGTGCAGCTGAGATGAAGTCTGTCATGCTGGGCTGCACCTGTACAGCAGCTGGCTGCTGCAGCAATGACTGGAAAAAAAGGCAGGCAGAGAGGATGTGATTCAGGGCATGAAAGATGTTCAAAACAAATGCACTGGAGTTTGTCCTTGGATTCCCTCTCTTTTCTGTGTCTGTTCACCCCCTTGATGAAACCTATCCAGTATCACGATTTTAAACACCATCCCTACACTTACAACTCCTAAGTTTATCTCCAACCAAGATTTCTTATATATCCAACAGCCTATGGGACATCCACATATTCAACAGGCCTATCAATCCTAACATGCCCCAAATGGTAGTTCTGACCTTCTCCCTTCACATTGGCTCCACCCATCTCAGGAAGAATACAACCACTTCTCCCCATCTCCATGGCGACCACTTCGGTTCAAGTTGCCATCACCGTTGACCTGGACCATAGCAATTTGCCTCATAGATATCCTTTATTAGAAGATGAACTCCAACAAAAAGAGAATAAATGAAGAAAATGGAAGTCTAGATGGCTCCAGCGTAGGAGAGAAGTAAACGAGAATCTCAGTATGACAGCCATGCCACAGGTCTAGTGAGAACCTGCCCAGATTGGCACCAAAAACCCAAAGAACTCTGGGAGAAAGGCTTCCAGGAAAAAAAAAAAAAAAAGAATTCTGTGACTAGAAGGTGTTATTCAGATCCTTGGGAGAAAATTAATGAAAATTGTGGAAGACAAAATGTGCAATTAGAAACTCAAGAGGAAAAATGATAGCTATGCAAGAGATTCATGATTCAAATACAAAGGAAAATAAAATGTAACACTATTTTAAGCATTTGATGGAGTGAAAGAAAGGGAAATCCAGTTGACCTTCTTCTTCATGTGCCACAGTGGTTCTGATACTCGATATGTAGAGAAGAAAATAAAATCCCAACATACAACTTAGCCTGCTCTTAAACAATATTTATAAGGTCATTGTGACAGTTTTAAACATATTTGTAAACTACTTGACACTTGTCCCATGAAGAGGTGGGATCTATGTCCTCCCTTCTATCCTTGATTCTGGGCCAACCATAGTGACTCCCACTTTACCAAGAGAATGAAGCAGAAGTGGCACTGAGTAATTGCCAAGGCTGGGACAGAAAAGGGTACAAGCTTTCTCCTCGTTCTCTTTGGAAATTCATCTTGGGAGCCCTGAGCCACCAAATGAGAAGTGGAAGCTGAAGCTGCCATGCTGTGAAGAAGCCCAAGCCACATGGAAAGACTATGTCTAAATGCTCTGGCTGAGAGTCCCAGCAGAGGTCCCAGCATCAGCTAGCATCAACCTCCAGATAGGGGCATGATGAAGCCTTGAAATGACTCCACCTCCAGCCACTTTATTACTGCAATCACCAGAGAAACCCAAAGTGAGATCACCCAACTGAGATTCACCAGTCTTCGAGTTTTTTCATCTGAGGCCCTAGACATCTTGGAGCAGAAACAAGTTGTCCCTACTGTGCTATGGCTGAATTTCTAACGCTAGAATCTGAGGTTAATAAAATTATTATTTTATGCTATTATGTTTGGGGATGATTTTTATGCAGCAATAGATAACTGGAACACTGTCTATGGCCCATTAGAGAAGAAAGAATGATTTAAGCTGATTATATACATTTACAAAGTTGAACAGGAGAATAATAGCAAAATATAACTACCAAATATTGGGAAAAGGAGAGGGGAGGATGGACCAGTGCAAGTGAGCTAAATCCTTATTTTATATATCTGAGAAACATTTAATAAAGTCAATAAATCAATGAATGAAGATAAAGAATATGTGAACCATGGAAATAACCTAAAGAAAATCTAAAATAGAAGCAATTTAAAAAAGAGGCTTCCTCTGAAGAGTAATAATTAAGCTTAGGATATAAGGCTCAAGAAGTAGTTCATATTCATCATAAAATCATCTGTATTATTTTGTTATCAAGTGTATGTATTACTTGAATAAAAAGTTGCTTGAAAAGTTACAAATTCTTATTACGGTTTCTAATTTTTACTCATGATCTCTAAATGCAAAAATAAATAAATAAATTTAAAAGTTTAATGCAGCAAGACGTTATATTTTTCCTTATCAGATTATCAAACTAGAAAAATATTAAGTTAGTCAACATTGTAGAGGGAGCAGTTAGGCCAATGTTCTCATATGTTGTTGATGAAATGTGACTTGGTAGAAAAACAATGTGTCTCAGAGATGCAGGCTGAGGGAACAGCCACCATCTGTGCCTGAAGGAAAGAGAGAGCTCTGGAGGATCACACATCAGCAATCAAATGTCCCAGCTCAGAAGTGACACACATGACTTCCACTTAAAACTCATTGTCCTGAGCCATCACACAGCCCCACTCAACCTAAGGGGACCAATCCTACCTTGTCTCCAGAAAGCTGAGAACTAGTGACTAGCTCAGATTTTATGTTGATATGAAAGCTTCCAAATTATTACTTTGATAAACAGAAAATATAAAGGAAAATTTTTATCAAAGTCAACTTTCAAGGGCCTTACCATTAGATTCATTTGATATAATTTATACAATCCCTCCTCTCTCCTCCTCCTCTCCCTTCCCTTCTTCTTCTCTCTCTCAGTCTCCCTCCTCTCCTCTGTTTCCTTCCTCCCTCCCTCTCTTTCTTCCTCCCTTCCTACCGTTATTATTACTGGTAACAGATAACCAGAAGATATTATGATTATGTATATAACAGAAGTCTTTGCCTTCTTAATCAATTGAATTCTGTGTTGACCCTATTTAGTGATTCTTCTCACTGAGTCACCTAAAGTTTCCTTCCATCATTCATCAGTAGAGAAAATGGGAAGTGAATGTCACTACTGACAGTGCAGTCATAGTGTAGTTAAGCTTCTCATGGTTGCTATGTGACATTTTTTAAAAAAGGAATTTAAAAGATGTATTATCAGACATGATAAAGATATCTCTATCTCCTGGTTTTCGTCTCTTTCATTCTACGAAGTACCACAAAATTAATCTTCTTAAAGCACAGTTCTGATCATGTCATCACTGTATTGAAAATATTTCAACCAATCCACATTCCCTGCAAAATAAATTAGGTTTCTTCGTCTGATGTTCGGTGTCCACCATAACTTGGCCTTAACTCAGTTGTCC